>NC_133306.1:25082283-25085363 GCF_012295235.1 Primulina huaijiensis
AGGGTCTGGACTGGTGCGTGGTGAAGCAAGGTGCCTCGGAACAGTTCATGGAAATCTATCTTTACAATGCTTGCCAAGAGGCAGATTGCAGCATAATAAATCCCGGCGGAGATTGCTTCCTACCCGACAACATAGTCAATCATGTCTCCTATCTTCTTAACCTCAAATACAGGCAAATAAAAGGGTGCCCAAGTTACATTGGCACAATAACCTCGACTGACCCATGTAAGTTATTATGACTCGTCGTCAATATTTGCGTGTAATTTTATAAAAAAGATTTATTTTGAATTAGTATATTTATACTGTTTATACGTACGAGCTTGGTGTTATCGTATGTTCACAAAATGTCCATCACTTATAATCCAGGAAAATTAAATTTTTTTTTTTTAGACATCATAAATTTTAGTGTAGCAGAAAATTATCCTACTTATAAAATTATTTGTTATGTTTGACATTTTGTTTCTTCATGTTGCAGCACATGGTACGTGCAAGTACACGTGAATGGATTCCATGCTGTGGTTTAAATAAAAATAAATAAAGAGGAGAAGATAATTTTGATGTTGATTAAAGTTGTATCAATTTAAATTAAAACATTATTGATTATGTTCAAGTCACGCTTTATTGATAAATAGATATATAATTAATGGGTTCTATGTGTTTAATTATAATTCATTGTAAATAATTCATTGTATAGATAGATACACACACACACATTTCTATATTAGTATTAATATTTATATTATTTTTATTATAATGGTATTAGAATTTTATAATTTGTTGTCGTGATCTGTTATTTTTTAGTAGGAAAAAAATATCATTTTTTTCAAAATTTTATATAATAATCGATATTTAAAAAAATTATTATGATAGATTTACAAAGACACAAAATTATATCATTCTAATCAAAATTGATTAAATTTAAAAAATTCCTATTTATATACTTAAATAATATGATTTTTTTATATAAAAGGATTGTTTATATATTCGTCATTTTAGATTAAGCTAAAAAATTACAGAAATTTCCCCTCCTGCTTGAAATAAGCATTTTAGCCACATATTTCCAAATACGTTGTGAAATAGGGGGACTAAAAGTTTCAAATATAAGTTTGTCTATAGAAGATGAAGAGTAAATTTGACTATTAATTAAAGGACCCAAACATAAAATAGACAAACTTGTTGAATGATTTTGATAATCTTCGGTTATTGAAAAATATAACTTAGGAAAAACTATATATCTAGTCCTATATGTTAGTCACTTTGTGATTTCGGTTCTCGATTTATCAAATTTCACTTTTAGTAATTTATCTTCCAATTTTTAGTAATTTTAATCGTTTTTCATCGTGAGTGCTCATGTGAAATTACATACGTCAGCGCCACATCAACATTGTAATAGTTGCACATCCGAAAATTACTAAAATTATCAAACACAAAAACAAAGATAGCATACCAAGACTGAAATATAACAACACAGATGACTAAAATTGTCATGAGAGAAACATACACGACGAAAAAACAATTTTCCATTGTATTATTTCCAAAAATTAGAAAAACTAAAAATTCCACTTCACAAACAATTTTCTAGAAAACCTTGCCCTTATATTCACTAGTAGAAAAATCGGATTTTACTTCGATAATAATAAATTACGAAGTAATACATTACCAATAACGTCAGTAATAAGACAAGTGAAGTAATTAAAATAATATATTTTACTTCGGATGTTTAAAAACACGGAATTCACTATATTTTTTTATTATATTTTACTTCGGCATATCAATGTTGATGAAATAAAAAATAAGAAAAATAAGTTCATGCTGAAGCAATAAGATGAACCGCGCAGCTGAACCGTCGCCGATTTATATAGATTATATCAGAAACGAGCGCATTAGATCGATCCACATTCTCCTTCAAAATTAACCCGAACACCCCGCCGTTCCACTCACCGAGAGGGAAGCAAAACACCACCGTTCCCTTCCATTTTGCATTTTCCACGTCGATATCTAATTTTCTATACGTATCTGGGAATTGTTTTCTCTAGCAATAAATAGGTACGTATATGTTCTCCTGCATTGATCTTTTGTTTTCTCCATTTGAGGCATTATGATCTTAGTCGAAAATATGCTACAAATTTTCAAGAATCTTGCAGATTTACTGGCTTGACGGAAAATGGTTTGTTTTTCTTCGGTGTTCTTTTTTTTCCCCTGAATAGTGGGTTGCATGTTTTCAAGAAGTTGGGTTGCTTCAGATTTTGTTGGAGTTTAAGGTGATCTGGTTTTGTCTTTTCCTGTTTTTTTGGTCTATATCTCTCCTCACGCAAATGTAAATGCAACTAACCATCTTGAAGGAATTGACTGGTACTTAACATTGGTTCCCTCATATCGAATTGGTACTTAACATTGGTTCCTTCTTACATTTTTCTCATCTTCAAATTAAGCAGCAAACTCAAATTCAGCTTTAGTTCTTTGATCTTCAGATTAATCAGGCACTTCCCATTTTGTGAAAATCTTGTTTTGCTTGTGTCTTGTTGTTGAATTGATTGAGTTAAGCTAATTTTGATTCGTCTGTATGGAAGTGTAAATTTTGTGTGCTTTGGATGCGGTGGTGTTTGTTTTGTTTTTCTGGTTAAGGTTATATTGGTGGGTTTGAGTGAGGAACAGATGTGTGCAATGTCGTGAGAAATGAAGGCTTGTCTTGTCAAGATATGGGGTGTGTTTTTGGTTTAGTAAGTGCAATTGTCTTCATGCAATTGGGGTAATCTGTAATGAATTTTTATCCGGTGTTATTTCAAGATGCAAATGAAATAAGTTCGTCCTTTCAAATGAAACATGCCTATACCAGTACTGATATATTTTATATCTGTCAATTTTTATTTGAAATAGAAGAATCTAATGTATTTTCTTTTTCAAATTTCAGTTTGCAGGATGCATCAAGAACCAATATTACACTCAATGTCAATATGACGAGGTCAGAAGTGAATGGAGTGAATTTGTTTACTCCTATGTAGGTGCTTAGATAGATGGTGTATGTTGGGATAAATATTTTGTTTGTCATTGTGGATTTTTGGATATACTTTTGGTTTTGT
>NC_133306.1:25085463-25090622 GCF_012295235.1 Primulina huaijiensis
TGTGTGTGTGTGTGTGTGTGTGTGTGTATATATATATATATATATCTGTGTATGCACGTACAAATGTGTAATCGACAGATAGTGTAAGAATCGGAAGAGAGCACAAAACTATTCCAACCAATGGCGAGTCTAAATGTTTTCTCCCGCTCGTTTTTGTTGCTTCTGTGCGTTAGTGCGTCCATGGTACAAATTATTTCTTTTATATATTTTTTTTAAAAAAACAATTACTGGAATAACGATAAAAATATTATCCATGGCCAGGGTCAGGACTGGTGTGTGGTGAGGCAAGGTGCCTCAGAGGACGCCATGACGAATTATTTTTTCTCAGCTTGCAAAGAGGTAGATTGCACTCCAGTCAATCCCCGCGGAGATTGCTTCTTACCTGACAACTTAATCAATCATGTCTCCTATGTTCTTAACCTCAAATACAGGCAATCCGGTGCCTGCCCAAGTTACCTTGGCGCCAGAACCTCCGTCGATCCATGTAAGTTATTCCAGCTCATCGATAAATTTTGTGATTGTTTTGATTTAATATAATTATATGGTCTGTTTGGTGTGATTGAATGTTCATATGACTCATAATATGAGAAAATAACATTTTGTTTCTTTATGTTGCAGCTTATGGTAAGTGCAAGTACGCATGAATGGCTTCGATGCAGTGGGCAGTGTGGTTTTTAATAAAGTGGAGAGAATGATTGAAATTAAATATATATTCTTGTTTGGTGATTGTTTTGGGTGAGATTCGTGTGGAAAAATTAATAAATATTTGAGTTCGATTTCCAAAAAACACTCACAAATTATTTATGGGTTCCATGTTTTTTTTATAATTCTAAATTGATCATAATGGTATTTCGATCTAGAACGTACTTAATCATTATGAGAAATAATTGAACAAATAAAAAAAAAACGTATAACCTTAACGAATAAATCTGACTTGCCAATGCATTGATAAAGAAATGAAATAAATAATTCACAACGAATATGACAACAGTCTAAAATTTAGTCGAGTTTCTATTCAAGAATGATCAGGAAAATCATTGCAACCCTTTTCCAGATTTCTGATTCCGACCACTCTCACACATGTTATACCTCGAGTTTTTCCCTACAATATCAAAAGTATTGAATCATTCGACCAGTGACCGTATATTTAAGGATTCAACACTTCTTATTCCGCCACCATACACAGAGTGAAATCACATTTTTACCAGCTGTCCGATATTTAACAGGCCATTATATTAGAGGATAGAAAAACCAACAAAGTATCCGGGAACTCATTTTTCGTACTTTGAGGGCCGAAAGAAAACCAAATGAATTTACAAATCAGAGCTTCATGTACATTCTTCGTGAAAGATAAGTAAAGGGATTGGAGACTATTAAAGCTAAAGAAGGTGAAAGGGCTGGTTTTTGATCATTTGTTTGCCTTCCTCTCTCGTTGTATTGGCAGCATGATGAGTTGCATTGTTAACTCTGTTTGGTTTATTTATAAAAATTTATGAATAAATTAAATATTTCGATTTAAGAAAGGAAAAATGGAGTAAATAACATATTGGTGTTTACAGTTTATTATTATACTAAAATATACGGACTGGGTGAATTATCAGACCCATATTAACATTTTTCCTAGTAATAATAAGTTTAAAAGGGAGTAAATAAAATTTTGGTGTCTACAGGAACCAGCAGTGAGAAGACAGCAGTGCCTGATCTGAGTGTACGAGGTTACAATATTATCGCCGCCGCCAATCTGTCTTGGAAGCCATCTGCGCTGAAGTCGTTCATGTGCCGACATCATCGTCCTGGTAATATCAATCATACAACACTATGACTCATCGCATATCATATTATGACCATGCAGGCAGTGGCGGAGCCACATATAATATGGCCACCGGGCCAAATTTTGGATTAATGTCATATTAGTGCGGGTGGCCCCACAAGCCTGATTGCATGCATACGAAGGCCCCGCAGCCGGTGAAATTATTTAGTCTTGTTCTAACAACTTGTGCTCTTGTCAAAGAAAGTTCTTAAAATTCTCAGATGGTACCATTGGAAAACCAGTCATTTGCTATTTGGTATCTGCTTTAACAACAAATGACAAGAAAACAAAAGAAAAGCATATCCTTTCAATATCGAGAAACCCCAACAAGGAAAATGTACATATCCACTTCCTAGTCTGAAATTCATAATGTCATCCAGCGGAGTACTCAATCCCATTCCTCTACAACATTACACACTCGCAAGGTATATAAATCCCATCACTTTTGGAATCCAAAGCCACCATAATTGAAGCAAAAAACATTGCAACTTGTCCAAAAAAAGCGAAAAAAACCCAATGTCTTTCGGCATGAAAACGATCTTCCTAGTGCTAGTTGCAGTCACAATATCCCAGACAGCAAAGGCAGGAGATCCTGATATCCTCACAGACTTTATCCTACCACCAAACTCGTCGCAGGTCGATGGAAACTTCTTCACATTCACGGGTCTTCGATCCCTCGTTTCCGACCCAATCCCTCCATCCTTCAAAGTTTTCAAAGCAAACATGGAACAACTACCTGCCTTGAACGGACAGAGTGTATCCTTTGCTGCCTTAATCTACCCGGGCAACTCGGTCAACCCAGTTCACACACACCCCCGATCCGCGGAGCTCTTGTTCGTGATCCTTGGTTCATTGGAGGTCGGATTTGTGGACACGAAAAATAGGCTCTACACTCAAACTTTGCAAACGGGTGACATGTTTGTGTTTGCTAAAGGACTGGTGCATTACCAGTATAATGCTGATTCCAAGAATCCGGCTATTGCTATTTCTGCGTTTGGGAGTGCTAATCCGGGCACTGTTTCGTTGCCGAACACCGTGTTTAATTCCACCATTGATGACAGTGTTTTGTCTCTGTCTTTCAAGACTGATGTTGCCACTATTAAGAAGATTAAGGCGGGGTTACAGGGACGATCAAATTTTTATGTTTCTTTAGATGGGGTTTATGGAGGTTTCAACTTTGTAATAATAAAGAGCCTTTCCTTATTGGAAGGGAATGATTATTTCAACATTTTTAACATTCTATTGTTCTCCATTTGCAAGCTATAAAAGCATATATTTCATGATAACTGTGTTTAAATTAGTATACTGGTTCATACTTTATAGTATAATATGTTTAATTTATAGATATTATTATAAATTAATTAAGATATAATTGTGATATTTTAGTTGATGCTGCTAATATTATATGTTTGTATTTTTTTAGTTTAAGTATATTTTAATTAATTTAAAACTATAAATTTAATAATTTTTTTTTGAAAAAATAAGCTAATATTTTGGGTATGGGTATAAAATATAAAACTGGAATAACCGGACCCCAAGAATGGCAAAAAGTATGTTTTCAAGGCCGCCTTCTCTCATGCTTGCAGTCAACTAGAATAGATTTTGCATGAAATAATACATTATTTTTATTGTAAATGGGCCAACGAGTAAACCTTGTGTCCAACAGTTTTCAAATTAGATTTTTTTTTCGTAACTTTTTATTTTGACAATAAATCAGTCTAAGAAAATTGAAATTCAATTTCGATTTTATTTCTGAAAATATAGTATCTTATTATTTGGTTACAAATGTTCTCTCCATTGTTTAAAATATTTCCCGGATTCGATGATCGTGTTCAATTAATAATACAATTTTTTAATTAAATAAAAATTAATATTGAGAGTATTTTCACAATTTTCAAGATATTCCTGAGTTTGTGTGAATCAACATGTTAATTTCCTTTTTATTAAAGATCTCCGCTTCATGAGGATCAATTCTTCTTACTTAGAAAATGAAAGAAAGAAAGAAAAACAAGTCATTAAACAAAATATTGTTAGGTTTTAATATTAGTGACGATGGAATGGGCCATATAATTTAAGCATTCAAAATTAAGATTTTGTTATAGATGAATCGTATAAAGTATATGGCTTCCACACTGTTTCTTCATAGAATTAGTAGCGAGCAAGGGGAAATGCCTCAATGCAAATACTCATTCGAATTTGGTTGGATTATGAAGTCTAAAGATGTTTCAAGATTGTGCTCTTGTCAAACAAATTCTTAAAATTCTCATATATTACCATTTGAAAACCAGTCATCTGCTGTTTGTTTTGGGTTTACACCACATGTAAATCAAGAAACACGTGACGAGGAATATGTATTTGTCCACTTTTTAGTCTCAAACTCACGCTGATCACAACCAGCGGAGTACACAAAACAAATCCTATTTCTCTGTAACATTGCACACTTAAAGTGTTTATAAGTCCAATCTACCATAATTCAAGCATAAAGCATTGCAATTTCTCCGCAAAAGTGAAAGGAAAAAAAAATGTTGTCTTCGGCAAGAAAATGATCTTCCTAGTACTAGTTGCACTTACAATATCCCAACAGCAAAGACAGGAGATGTCACGCCCCGAGACCGGGGTTAGTCGACACCGGCGTTGTTTCAAAATCACACAATTTGTAAACAACAAGCCTCGTAGTAATCAAAATAACCAGTCTATTTCATAATTAAGTAATCGTCTTTACAATGCGATTAAAACGAAATGCGGAAGCGAAATACATGATGATAAAATTGACAGACGGATTAAATTCGACTGGTCTCGAATTGGATTCGCTTCATCACCATCCCCAAAAGTAATCTTGCTCTTCATTCTCAGTTTGTTCCTCGTTCTTATCTGGGTGGGAATGTAAGGGGTGAGTATTTTGGGAAATACTCAGTAAATGGGGGCCGATCGTGCATAACAAATATCGAGGATATACATACGAATAAATTATCGTAATTTCAATATTAAGCATGTTGAATCAAATACTAACAAAATACGAATATAGCACTGAAAATCATCTCATTTTCTATGGTTTTACTGATCAGTCCCCTATATGTTACTCCTCTAAGGGGCGAGGCCAAAGGAACGGTTATTATAACCCACCGCATCAGGGCCTAAACAGAAAATATCAAAGTTCGGAATTTCCTTTACCATTTCTAAATCGAATCATTACAGTGCATTTCAAATAATTCAACATGCTTTCAAATATTATAACTGATATCGAACAACGAATAATTCAGGGGATTTCATAACAAATGGAAACGAATATATCATGCCGATCGAATTTTCAAAGTCATATTTAATTTATTTTCGAAATATATCATGCTCA
>NC_133306.1:25094703-25121603 GCF_012295235.1 Primulina huaijiensis
TGTCACGCCCCGAGACCGGGGTTAGTCGACACCGGCGTTGTTTCAAAATCACACAATTTGTAAACAACAAGCCTCGTAGTAATCAAAATAACCAGTCTATTTCATAATTAAGTAATCGTCTTTACAATGCGATTAAAACGAAATGCGGAAGCGAAATACATGATGATAAAATTGACAGACGGATTAAATTCGACTGGTCTCGAATTGGATTCGCTTCATCACCATCCCCAAAAGTAATCTTGCTCTTCATTCTCAGTTTGTTCCTCGTTCTTATCTGGGTGGGAATGTAAGGGGTGAGTATTTTGGGAAATACTCAGTAAATGGGGGCCGATCGTGCATAACAAATATCGAGGATATACATACGAATAAATTATCGTAATTTCAATATTAAGCATGTTGAATCAAATACTAACAAAATACGAATATAGCACTGAAAATCATCTCATTTTCTATGGTTTTACTGATCAGTCCCCTATATGTTACTCCTCTAAGGGGCGAGGCCAAAGGAACGGTTATTATAACCCACCGCATCAGGGCCTAAACAGAAAATATCAAAGTTCGGAATTTCCTTTACCATTTCTAAATCGAATCATTACAGTGCATTTCAAATAATTCAACATGCTTTCAAATATTATAACTGATATCGAACAACGAATAATTCAGGGGATTTCATAACAAATGGAAACGAATATATCATGCCGATCGAATTTTCAAAGTCATATTTAATTTATTTTCGAAATATATCATGCTCACTTAAAAAGAAAATAAGTGAGCCAATTCCTTTATATAATAATTTATATATGCAAAAGTCCATTTTAAAAATAATCAAATAAGTGGACTATATTTATTAAAAGAGTATAAATATCAAGGGCCACTTAAATAAATATAAGTGTGCAATTTTATTTAATAATATCAAAAACAAAAGGAAACAAAGGAGAAAACCCACTTACTATTTTCGTTGGGATTGAAATGCTAAAAGGTGCGCCACAATAATTCCGCTCGAACAAGGTTGCGGCAAAGCTTGAACTATGCTGCTGTAACGCTTCGATCTTGACCGAAATAGGCTGCTATAACCTTCGAAAGTGGACAGAATTTTGGTTTGGAGAAAAGGCAGCAATTGTTTCGAACCGTTGCGGAATTCTCGGGATTTTGGATAGCTTGTTTGATCAAGCTTTTCGGCTATTTCTGGACCAACTTCGGGCAGCAACTGAGTTCGAAAGAATGAGCAGGAACTCGGTTGATGCAGGGGAATTAACAATGATAGCAACTGGACTTCGAAACGCCACGACAATGCTTCGACTTTGGCCAGGAAATTGGATCAAAAATCTGTTTTCCAGCAGCTATACTTCCGAAAATTCTGCAGCAACGGGGAAGGAGTTTGCAATGTGTGAGGTGGGTTTACTACCTTCGGTTCTCCTTATATAAAGGCTTGAATGTTCAGCTCCAAAGGTAAGCTTTTGTCACTCCATTAATTTTGCTAATTACTTAGTCAAAGGGGTGATTACACTCTTCTCTCCCAAGTTGAATGTGGCCTCTTCTCTGTTCGAGTTACACGTCCGAGACTTACGCTGCAATGGAGTGATTTTTGGTTTTTCCTTAAGTTGCGAGGTAATCGGTTGAATGAATCTCGTCCCAGATTTGTGCCCTTCATTTCTTCCTTCCAAATTGTTGCACGGTCTTCACAGGAGATCCTGATATCACCACAGACTTTATCCTACCACCAAACATGACGCAAGTCGATGAAACTTCTTCACATTCACCGGTCTTCGATCTCTCCTTTTCAAACCAATCCTTCCATCCTTCGAAGTTTAAAAAGAATATATATATATATAGAAAAACTTCCTGCCTTGAACGGACTCTCCTGTGCTGCCTTTGTATACCCTGGCAAGTCAGTCAATCCGGTTCACACGCACCCACCGAGCTCCTGTCCTTGATTCAGGGTTCATTGGAGGTAGGAATTGTGGACACAAAATGAAAACTCTACTGTCGAACTTCGCAAACGGGTGGCATTTTTGTGTTTCAAAAAGGGCGGGTGCATTTCCTTAATGTTAGTTATCTCAAATCGGTTGGATAAAATCTCTGAGTGTTGCGTATATGGATTTGGACAATCATTTACCCTTGAGCTAAATTTTGGAGTTGGGTTAGATCCAAGTCTCAATCTTATCATTATTAGGTCAAATTCTCAATCTTAACATAGTATCAGAACTCAAACCCAATGTTATGTGTTGCATTGTCATATGGGTCACCTGATCTTGTATACTTCGCGCTCTATATGTTCATTCTTGGGCGTGAGGGATATATGTTAATTGTCGAATATCGATTGGATAAAATCCTTAAGAGTTGCATATATAGACTTCAACAATCCCCTTGAGCTAGCAAGTTAGATCCAAGTCCCGATATTAACATAGTATCAGAACTCAGGTTTCGCCGTTATGTATTGCAATGCTCATAGTTGGGTCACCCGTTGTAGTGCAACATAGTTGGGTCACCCGTTGTCTTGCAACCTTTACAGTCTAGATGTTCATTCTTGAGCGTGAGAGATGTGTGTTAATTGTCTTACATCGGTGGGATAAAATCCCTAAAAATTGCATATATGAAATTGGACAATAATTCCCATTGAAATAGCTTTTGGGTTTGAGTTAAGTCCAAGTCTCATTCTTATCATCATTAGGTGCAAGTCTTAGTCTTAACATATTATTAGAGCTCAAGCCCACCGTTATGCGTTAGACTGTCATGTGGGCCATATGATCTTGTATGCTTCAAGCTCCAGGTGTTATTTTTGGACGTGAAAGGTTGCTAAATATCACAAATCGGCTGAATTAAGTACTAATGAGTTAAATATATAGACTTGGACAATTTCTCTTTGAGCTAACTTTTAGGATTAAGATTCCAAAGATCCGGCTATGGCTCTTTCTGCTTTCGGGAGTGCTAATCCGGGGCATTGTTTCATTGCCGAATACCCTCTTTAAATCCATTGATGACGGTGTTTTGGCTCTTTCTTTCAAGACTGTTGTCCCCACTGTTGAGAAGATTAAAGCTGGGTTAAAGGGATAATCAAATTTGTATGTTTTCTTTATGGTTTTAAGTTGGGTGTGCGAAGTATAAACTTTGTAATGATTAAATGGCCTTTCCTCAACTCTTTTTTGTTCAACATTGGTAATCAATATTTAGGGGATGATAAGAATTTTAATATCGTACAAGTTAAAATAGTATTACAACTAATATAAAAAAAACGTAATACAAGTTCTTTGAATATCGGCATCAAAGTTTGTGACGAGATTTCAAATTCGAACCGGACCGTGATCGAATCAACTCTATGTCCAAGTCTCAGCCGGTGAGCCACTTATTTCTGGACACGTTTTTGACCGACTTATTTGTTTAGGTTCCAGTAAGCCAGGATTTGTCAATATTTATTGAAGGTCCCCATCACTTTCCACACGCTCTCCTTCTATGGAACAACTTGCGGGCGCCGCCACCCGTTCCTTCAACCACCGCCGTAGCCCTTTCTCCACTGATAGGTTCTTGGGGACATTTCAACCTCAATCGTCCGCCGCCACGCCTCCGCTAGAACTCTCCGAACACGATATTTTTAGCTCCCCTTCCGGTAGTTCTTCCCCATCGAACCTGGACGCGAACCCCAGTCTCAGCCCCGCCGTGAACGCGCAGAACCACGGCCAGAAGAATCATGGTATCTTAGCTGCCCTGAATGATACCCCGAAAGCCCGATCAGGATCCAGTTCCAGGCCCGTGTTCAACCACAAGGCGTCCACTTCGGTGTCCTTCTCCTCGTCCTCTTCCACTTCCCCATCCACGTCGTTCTCGTCTCGGATAATGATACCAAAGCGGCCTCCTCCTATGCCTTCTCAGGTGGACAGGATGCGTTTGTACCACCAATCGGCACCTGTTAATGTGCCGGTGATTCCCGAGGCTTTGCGAAGGAAGGTGATGGAATTTGAAGGTGTCTTGGTGGAAGAGGAGGAGGAGGAAGTGGAGGGGAACGACGTGATATTGCCGCCGCATGAGGTGGTGGCGGCGCGGCATTCGCCTATTTTGGCATGCTCGGTGATGGAAGGGGCTGGTAGGACATTGAAAGGGAGGGATCTCAGGCAGGTGCGCAATGCTGTTTGGCGAAAGACTGGTTTCACCGATTGATTGATTTGTATCTGTTCTTATTGTTGCTTTAGTTATTGTATAAGATTTGATGTCTATAGTTGTCTTTAACTCGGGAAGTGGGTAATTTTATGTACTTTGTATAGTTGCTGGGGATATTGTAAATACATTCTATTCGACTGAAACTTAGATTGCCATTATCTGCTTATCGTCTGAGCTTCATTTCGAAGTTATGGGTGCAAGAATCATTTTTTATCTTGTTTCATATTTTCTTCATGATTTTTTTGAATAAAATGGTGTGTTATGTATGAATATTAATGAGCAATGAGATGGGCTACTTTTGTGGTGGATGGAGATGTAAGATGTCTGTGAAATGTTTGTTTTGTCAAATATCAGTTGCATTAGATAATTTAATATTTGATGAACTAAGAACACCTTGTCTTCTTTTCCCAGTGGAATGTTAATTTTGATGAGTAAATGGCAGTTTCACACGAATCCATGGGATTGCCCAGCTGAAGATGCACTTCCGCAAATATGTTAAATCATGCATTATGGTATTATTTGGCTAATGACTTGCTGCTTGGTTGTACTGACTTTGTAGATAAAGAAACATAGATTGGATTTTTTTTTTCCATATGCTCTTCTTTCAACCTGGGAGGAAAGCTGCATAGATTTTGTCCATTTTTCTGAAGTTAATTTACCTTCTTTTTCTGTTATTGAGATCATGTTACTTGAATCTCAATTCGGAAGTTTTAAAATGACAAAAATGTGCGGATGGCTCTTTTTGTTTTTGGTAACATACAATGCAGTAATACTGCTCCCTCGAAAAATCATGAAAACCTGACGAATTGAATACTAATGTTGTACTATGTCAAGAATTTGAGTTTTGGTTTATTTCTTGTCAAATCATTGAGACTACGTTAGCAGTATTGAATGATGTTGTGTTGAAGGATTTTGATGACTTGTCATTAGATCAATCTAAATTATATTACTTTCTGTTTTTCTAGTGGGATCAATGGTTAATAAAACTCCAAAGATGTGCATATCCAGCTGGGTTCGTCTCTTGCTCATTGTCTTGTTCGAATGCCCAATCCTTCCATGAAGTATGCTACTTGGTCGCAAAGCATATGGCTTGATGTGCTCTAAATGCTCTAGAGCTCATTAAGTTTCACCGCTTACAGTTTGATGGATTCTTTCCGCAACCTCATCCTGCATCCTTAACTCAGATTCACAATTCATATGGCACATATCATCTTGGTATGAAAACAGATGTTACCCTTGTGATCTCTGATGTCTAAATTTATATATAACCAGTACAGTTAGTTATAAGGCCTTAAAAGAATTGAAGCCTTTGAAATATTAATTGATTTGATTTATCCGTGGTCACAGAGATGACGGCGATCCTGTGGAGGGGTAAATCTGTGAGGCCACATTTTCTGTACAACTTTGGCAAATCAAGTTTTTTTTCAACTATTTCAAGGTGTTTTAGAAGGATATACCCCTGTAAATGAAGCTGATAGTACCTGAGACCACTTCTATAAAGGAAGGACTGTGTATTTGAGTTAGATGTGGTTTATGTCTGTTTTTAGACATTACACATGTTAGACTAAGTTGTCTATGATATTTTTGTCGAAATCTGCACTGCAGTGATATAAACTTCTCTAGCTACATAGGAGATTTTATTCCAAAAAAACCATAAGAATAAAAAAGAAAAGATAGCTGAACGGATGAGGATATATTTACATTAAATATAAGGTAAAATATCGAGTTAATTCATCAAAATATTTTTGAAAGGGTTGAATATGAATTATGCAATTATATGCGAGTGTAGATTATTAATACTAAAAACTCCTCCAACTTCTATTTCCCGTTACCCTCATTGTTATAATGTATGTTTTTTTTTTAAAAAAAAACATACATTGCATATGTAACATGTATCACTTACGTGTGCCTTTTAATAATCTATTCTCTCATATAAAATGTTGCTCTCGTAACAAGATATTAAAATATTTTATTTCGTAATTATTTTTTTAAAATCTATTATCCTATTGAAAAAGTTCAACTCACTCCACGTATTATGTAGATAGAAACTTTTTAAATAGAAATTCAACACTACTCTTCTAAATTAAATTCGATCAACTTTAAAAAAATAGTGACACTATAAAATTTGTGTTCGTATTATCATTTGATTTATACGTATTGTTATTGTTATTTTACACACGCATACATCAGTAACTATAGTTGTGTTGTATTATTAAAAGAGATGACTCGTTAAGTTTAATTCAAGAAAATATTGTATAAGATTTTTTTTAATACAAGAGATGATGTGACGAAATCTAAATTACTTATATTTTATGATGTATTTATAAAATAACCACATCATTTCTAATCTTATAAAAATGTATTTCAATCGCCATAAATTTTAAAAATAACGAAATTATCCTACTTAATATTTTATTTTAATAATTATATTAAAAAAAATTTATGGGCATGGAAGCAATAACTAACAAAAATAAATATAGTTATAGGGGGTAAATGACATTATTAAAAATATGAGGGTCTATTTGAGAATAAATATCAATATTTTCTTTGAAGGAAGAAGGGGAGAAGTCGAAGTGGCAAACAAAGCTAATACTAATACCGGGAAATTGGCAGCAAAGGTGTATATTTCCATTTTGTCACCTCTTTCTAGGGTTTTGATTCGATTCATCAACTGCAAAACGTGAATTTATATATATATACAGATACATACGCTAGTTAATTTATTGTGTACGTTTGTTTTGCGAAGAAGATGAAGCCGATACGGCTTCCGGAGCCACCTGGTAGCCCACAATCAATGGGGGGAGTGCCTGATATATTCGAAGGCGGAGTTTATGGAGTTATCCGCCGTGCGGTTGTGATCGGAAACGGTTTCCCGGCTAGCGAAAATCAGAGCATCGGATTGGTTCGGGCACTAGGCTTGTCTGAAAGGCAAACTCTCTATGTAAACCTCCAATTTTGTTTTACGCCTATCTGTGATGTATGATGCCTCTGATATTCCTTTTCGGTGGATTCTATTTGATGATGTCTTGTTGATTCAATTTTGAGAGCCAGTTTTTTGTAGAAGTTTTTCTCTGTAATTTCTTTGTGTCATGGATATATTATGTGTGAACTTGCATAAATGCTACTACTTGACAAGTCTGGCTAGAACTGATATCAGTAATTGACATAGCAGAATCCATAATTAAGAGTGTGGAAATTTTAAGATTTAATTGTGTGACATTTATCTGCTTCTGCGTATTGTCAGAGGGTTACTAGACCAACTGGAGGAATCAATGAGTTGCTACACTGGCTCCCAGTGTCTTTCCACAAGAAGTTGTATTACATTATTTGCCAGATATATGGATTATCACGGATTTTGATTGCTGGAAGGGGAAAGAAAATAACACATTCCCCTACTGCGAATGGTGGGGGCATTGGCTTGTCATCTGTGTTGGAGGCTGATGTAAAGAATATTGTGAGAATGGCTAAGGAAACTTTCGAGAAGTAAGTTTCTCATGTTGTCACTTTACATATGTATTCGAGAATAATAAAGGCCCATAACACATACTTAAACTCCTGATTAGTTTGTTCAATGAGTCGGTTTTAGGTTTAGGACTGCCTCTTTCTCATTATGGATTTTTTAAGTTAATGATGAACCTGTCTGATTTTCTAGATTTTTTATGACTCGGATTTGTTTTTAACTTTAGAAAAAATTACTTGCAACCCATTATTTTAAGAATGTACAAAAATTTCAAATTTTGTTAGTGGTTTATGCATTTATTGAGATTTGAGCACAATATAGTGATATGAAAGGAAGTTAATTTTTATTGTTGATGAAAACAAGCGGCTAAACCAAACACTTATCTTTGGAGATTCCAGGATTATTAGGTTATGTAGAGAATAGTTTTCGGCTTATCTAAAGAAGATGCAAACATTAGGTTTTTCCCATAAAGTTGAGACTGATCAAATTTATTCTAGAGGATGCTACTGCATTTATGAATGCTTTCCCACAGATAGAAATGAATCATTAAGTGAGGGCTTTTGTCTTCCTGGAACTGCTCGCAAAGCATTTGTTGCTCTCGAATGACTAAAACTATAGCGAGGAAGTGTCACGATCGTTATAAATATTTGAAATATAGGTCAAAATTATAGAAATTTTGGACAAACGAAATTTCTTGAAACACTATTCTTATGATTTTTAAGTGGTCTGCATAGACTGCGTGTACTGTTTAATGCTATGCTCCAAGTTTTTTTTAGCTCGGCTCCAATTTTTTTAAAGAGTGAAAAATCACTTAATGGAACCGAGTAATGCAAGCACGCGATGACTTTTGACACAAAGGTCTCAAGGAGTGGTAGTCGTTTTAAAAGAAAATTATTTGAAATTTCAAATAAATTTTTCAAAAATATCCTCCCACTAGCTAGGTTGGGTCGTGCATTGGAATCAAAGTGTTAGCCAGCATTATATGATAAAACCTGTTCAGAAGCATCTACTTTCAAGTTACCCTTTACTGAAGGTGCCTCTGATGCTTGTTGTCCGCTAAATTTTGGAGGACATAGCTAATTATTTTATTCAACTCGATATTTTAAGTATAGGTTTGGTTGAATGTTCTTGAAGGTGGTACGAGAAAAAATTAATCTTAGAAATTTCCTAGTTCGACTTTATGATATATAATGAGTCTCAATAATTTTAATTTTTTTATCCATTTCATCCTGGGTCAGTCCTACATATTTTAGGTTGAGTGCAAAGAGGACTCGCTACCTTCTTTGAAAGTTATCTGTATATAGCAATGAGAGTGAAATATGTATGCAAGGTTTGATAATTTTGATGGATTAGAGACAATTTATTGATTCTTTTCAGGGATGGCCCACTGCTTGTGGTTGCATCTGGCAGAGACACCATCTCGATTGCAAGTTCTATAAAAAGATTAGCATCTGAGAATGTGTTTGTTGTGCAGGTTTGCACTCTGACCTTATATTTGCAAGCTACATGTACAAATATTTGATCTCATTCTTATTTTTGGACCATTAAAGAAGATTCTAATACATTGCCGGAATAGAATCAATAAAATAAATGGTTCCATGATGAGTTTTGCGATGTTCCTGTTACCACCATGGCATCTGCAGCCACCTTCTTTTGATGTCACGTGAAACTATAAGCATTATGTACCTAAATGACTTTTAATCTTCAAATAATGCTAATTAGTAACTATTTAGTTTGCAATACACACTCTTTTACCTTGATTTTATGTCCTGTGACTGAGTGTGAAACGGTTCCTTTTATGGAAGTGCTGAAGCGCTAACGTATCTTTATTTGTGATACATATGTTTTTTATGTAAACATATGCTGATTAATAATATTTTATCTGAGAAAAAAATTATTTTGCCCTTGACTTGCAGATTCAGCATCCAAGATACCATTTGGACAGGTTTGATATGGTCGTCACGCCACAGCACGATTATTACCCTTTGACCCCTTCTGCGCAGGAGCAGGTTCCTCGGTTTCTCAGGAAATGGATAACGCCGCGTCAAGTTCCTGATGGGCATGTTGTATGTTACCTTACCTATACTCGTACAGTCTTCTTTAACTACTGAGTACTGAGCAGTGGTTTGAATCCTCACAATTGCAATGAATGCTCGTTGTAAAATTGCTCAGATCCTCACAGTCGGGGCACTTCATCAAATAGATTTTGCTGCGCTTCGTAATGCAGCTAAAGCCTGGCAGGATGAGTTTGCGTCTTTACCTAAGCCTTTGCTAGTAGTCAACATTGGAGGGCCTACAAGTAATCTCTCTTGCTTATCCTGGTGACGAGCCTTCTTCATGTTTATTAATGTTTGAGTTTCATTTTTTAATGCAGTTTCATTTTTTAATGCAATTTTACTTTTGACAATTCTCTGTTATATGACATCAATAATTTCTTTTTATTCTTAACTTGTGAAAAAAGTTTAATTGAGACTTTTAACAATCTCATGAGTAATTTCTGGGCCTAGTGCAAAACCTGGAGTCTGACGGATTGGGCCTTGTATTCTTGCTCCCTCTGATGCCTCTTAGTAATTATAATTATTATATTCCCCATTTGGAAGCGTCATGAATTTTATTTTTTCCACTTTATGGATGATATGTGGATTATGAGGTTCATCCAGCATATCATGGAAAATCTATGCTACAGTTGGACCTGTGAGCATTATCTCTTTCTGTCTTGTTGCCTTAATGGTGGGTTGGACACAACCAATGCATCTCATCGTGAGTTTGACCGGATTCGATGATTGTTCTGGGTTCATGTCATTGTCATCAGTTTTTGCTGTTTGCAGACATTGTAACTTTTTTTTCTCGCTTTTAATGGAGTTACGGAGTTACTTAAATTTCTTAAAAATTTCCTTCGTAATATGTAAATTCGCTTCCTTTAGTTAAGTGTTTTATGTCTTCTGATTTCTTGGAAATTTTATTTTTCACACTCGAGCTGTGGAAGTGTGAGGATATCATTTTTATTTTATTCTTATGGCTGTATCTGTTGATAGGATACTGCAGATATAGCACAGACCTGGCTAAGCAGCTTATTGCTTCTTTGCATAATGTTCTAACGAGCTGTGGAAGTGTGAGGATATCATTCACAAGGCGTACACCTGGAAAGGCATGTAGTAAATTCTGTTGTTTCAAGTTGTTTGCATTCTAGTTCAACTAATGCTTATAGTTTCAGACAATTCTTTTTCTTTTTAAATTCCGTACCATTCTTTTAATTATTTCCTGGCCCTTTGGTTCACAGGTTTCTAAAATTATTCAGAAAGAACTTGGAACGAATCCGAAAGTATACATATGGGATGGTGAAGGTACTTGATATTCAGAAATCATGATGTATACCCATGAATGTATTTGAGGACTTATTAGTAAATTGTCGATGTCAGAACCAAATCCGCATATGGGACATCTAGCTTGGGCCGATGCTTTCATAATCACTGCTGATTCAGTTAGTATGTTGAGTGAAGCCTGCAGCACTGGGTAATGATTGATAGCCGATATTTAGACTCTTGGAAACATGCATTCTGAATATGTGAATGACTCTTCTTCCATTGCAGGAAGCCTGTTTATGTTATTGGAGCTGAACGTTGTACCTGGAAGTTTGTGGAATTCCATAAGAAGCTAAGAGAAAGAGGCATGGTTCGACCATTTACAGGTCTTGAAGATGTAAGTGCCTACCTCGTAATGTACCATGTTTAACTTTTGTATAATTTACACATTTATCTATCATTCGTATTCTAGTTTCACCGTGGTTCAAATGGGATATCCATTTGGCGAGGAAAAAAGAATTGGATTACGGTCAAAAATGTCTTCCTTAGCATGTTATGTTGGTTGAGTAATGAATTTTTTTTGCACCATATCTTACCTTTTTCTTGATTTCAGATATCTGAAAGCTGGAGTTATCCTCCTCTGAATGATACGGCAGACGCTGCCAATCAGGTTCATAAAGCACTTGCTCAGCGTGGATGGAAATTACGATTATAAGAACGAGTATTTGTTTGTGCGTTTGTGTACCATGTTTGTGTTAAAGCAGCATCTGTATGCTTCTAAAGCCTCCTTAGTAGCTTCTTGTTTCATATTTTTTTGCATATAAGGACTTTTTTTCATTCAATAGAAAACAAACCACAGATCGATAAGAGTTCCACATTGAGTTTTGCAAATTATCCCTTGCGGGTTTTGACGAATATTATAATAAATGTCACCTTCTCTTGCACGACCTGTACAATAGAGGTTGAAATTGGAAGAATTCGATATTTTCCATTATTGGTTGGGTTTCAAACCGAGATCGTAGTAGTTTGCTCTCTGAAATCTTGTGGTTTGTATCGAAATCGAAATAGTTTTCTATGATATGCATTACTTTTAGCATGTTATTTTCTTTTTGCGTTCAAACTAATGTGTTTCATGACTTAATCTAAAACTGTTAATGCCATCTCTCAATCCTAAGAAAGTTCAAATTTCAACGGAAATTTCTGAATATCTTCAAGTTTTCGTGGATTGACAGCTTATCACGCGTTTCATAATTCGTATTGATATCATGGTGTGAAAGATGATTTTCATCTAATGTTTGTCTATTGTTTGACTCAAATTACACAAAATATAAAAATTATAAATTATTATTTCATACATATATTATATATTATTTATTATCTCATCCTACGACTCAAATAATGAATAATGCAACAAAATACTATTTTGTTGTCGGATAAATCAATGGGTAGGAAAGTCCTAAGCCATAGTTAAATATCAGATGAAACTAGTTAAACTTGACAAAAAGAATCTGGAATCAATTCATTCTTTCAAAAAGTAAAATATTAATTTTAATATATGTCAACTCGATAAATCCCAACTGTGGCATCTATCACGTTACAATTTGTTTTCATGAAGAAAAACTCAATTGTCTAGGCAATAACATCTGACGAAAATTAAGTCAAAACAAAACTTTTTGATAACACCTATGAAACATACAACTGAGAACCGGAGAACAAAAGAGGGCAGAACGTAGGCAAATCTTAGCCGTAATCTAGGTTAATTTATGCTACAAAAAGCAGTCCACAGAGACTTAACTGAAATGTGAGGAAAAAGGAACGTGGCCACCGCTTAATTAAGCAGTTTTCACTTTACGGGAAGTGGGACGACGAAACAGACTGATAAGATCATCGAGACCCTGTTAAAAAAGATGAAACCAGAGAGATTGAATATATGTTATGGTTTTGTGCTACAAGTTTATCTGCAGAAAGGCAAACTTATTTTCATTTTCCAAAATTACAGGGACGTCAGTCGTTTTTACAGTAGAATGAAAAGATCACAGGAACGGAGAAAGAAGGATTTGTTTAAGAACTCGTACCCTAGTTGTGATGACCAGAAAACTGAAAAGTGTAATCAAATATGATCCAAGAACCAGCAGCAAAAGCAAGTCGAATGTAACACTTGCAACCTGCAATAAGAAACAATAATTGTGGGTTCATTCACTGGAGACAATCCATGTATATTCTAAAACTATTCCTTCGGAAAAATTGTGCTGTCTTTGCTTTACTACATATTCCATTCAGAGAGATGCTCGCCAACAATAACCATGTAACGACAAGTTTGTGGCATTGGTGCAAGACTAGTTAGTCCCAAGATGTCTTAAAAGAATAAGAAGCTTCAACTAATTCTCCGTTACATGATCAAATTAGGTAGAATGGATCTTCAAAAGCGTATATAGCAAGTGAAGGAAAGAAAAAACATCGGATTTGGAAAGAAAAGAAAGGAAAAGAAAGGAATTTCGAAAGGTTGACTTGTTTGGGAGACTTTAATGGAAAGGGAAGAAAGGAAAATGTGTTGTAGAGTGTGTAAAATTTTCCTTCCAAATGTGGGTGGAAATGGAAGGAAAAGAACAAATTTCTTTTCTCCTCTTCTTTTCTTTTATTTTCTCTTCCCACTTCCAAACTAAGCCATAATGTAGAAGTTGCAATTGTGCTCGTCAATTTGTCATGGTTGTTATGTATGCCATTTGTATGCATTTTCCTGGCTGGCGAGAGTAGACAAAAGAGATCAAGTTTAATTACTACCTGATAGATGTGTAACCTCCCAGATGTTGAATCATAAAAGGTGAGCATCCCATCAAGTACTTCCTGTTGTATATTCACATCAATTGTGTGGTCTTCTAATTCCTACCAGTAGCAAGAGTTGCACCAGTCAGCATGAGAATAAGTGCAATGTATTGGAAATTGATTTCTACATATCCATGAAGGATGAAATAGCAACAAAATTCAACTAAAAAGGATCCAACTACAATAGAGGTTTAAACTGTCCACTGTTCACCATACACAATAAAACATGAATCCTGATATGCCATTTGTGTTGCAAAGAATATTATCCCTGTTCCGTCAGATTTTATTTGGATTTTCTAATTGTAAATTTAAAAATTGTGTCAACCATACCAAAAACTGCGAAAAAATATTCAAAACAAGATCTAATGTAAATACACTAAAATATACTGTCCCGAGGATAAATACCAACGCATGAGTTTAGCTAAAACAACCTTTTTCAGAGCCATGATGAGAGGATCGCTCTTTGCAAGAAATGGGGCCACTCGAGGTGTTGTTGACAAAAATTCTAACCAAGAACGGATATAATAAGGGTTAACAGATAAACTGCTGTTATCTGCAAATATATCTGTGTTTTTCCCATCCTGGCCATAAATATGCCTCTGCTTACAAGAAAGAGCCACTATTAGGAAATTGCAACTCATTTCTAATCATATCAAGAAAAGATAGACTTACAGCAAGACTTTCAGCAACTAATTTGACACTTCGGCTTATTGAAGCTTCATCAACAAAATGTCTGCAGGGGAGATCAGAATGAAGAAAAGGATAACTCGTGGAGAAAAAAGAAAGGAATGTGAAGAACAAGAAACCTCCCACAATTACAACCTGTTGTCTGACAAACCTCCAGAACTTTCCAGAAAATCAGGTGCAACAGCAAGAGCAGATACTGTTGCTGCTGTGACTCTCAATCTTGAAAATTGCTCATGCTCCCATGCAACCTGGAATATTTCACAGCATAGGCCTAAGGAATAAAAATATGAAAGTTGACAGAAAAAGTGAGAAATATAGATTAATAAAAGTAAACACACAAGACAATGTTTTTAAGAATAAGACGAGTTTCACACAGTACACTACTTCTGGAACTCAACAAATACCCATCAAGTTACCAAGAACCCACTACAGACACGTATCCTATTTCTGAAGAAACCACGATTAATTTTACTTGTACACAATTTTCATGACAGCTAAAATTTGTTTTCAAAAGAATACTAGGTCCAGATATTGCCATTGTAACCCAACTACACAAAAACAGAGAAGATACTTACTCGAGGATTAGATATGTTAATCTTCTTGTGCTTCAGACCAACTTTAAGCCCCAATTCTCCCGACACACTGGAGAAACCCTGTAAAACTCCAACAAATAAGACGGAAGCACTGTTGCACATAGATAGCTGCCTGCAAATCACCGTGTTTCTACATCACAAAAATTGCTCAGGATTACCTCAAAAATTTGTTTTATATATGCATTTTCGGGAGGCTTGGAGACATGAATCCATAACTCATTGCTAGATGAACCAAGGCTATTCAAGCAAATAGCATAGTCAATAGTTTCACGCAACCTTTGGTCCAAACTCCGTAGCCACTATAAAAGATAGGTATCAAATTAAAATCTGACACAGCACCCAGCATACAAGAGTGAAAGGTTAGTAAGTCTTTTGAGAAGAAAAGGCACCTTTTGAGTTCCATTGTAGTTATAAGGTCCTCCAGATGTCAGTGCAAAGAGTAAATTATACTTTCCTCTTGTCTTAGGATTCAAATACAATGCTGAAAACATCCTAGCTATCTCTAGAAGTGCCACAATGCCACTTCCATTGCTATCACTTCCAACGGATAATGCCTGTAAGCATTGAGATGGGACAAGGCCATAGACTATCAAAAAATAAAAAATAATAAAGAAAAACAAAAAGAAAAAGAAAAGAAAAGAAAAGAAAGGCAAATCTTCAGTGAGAAATAATTAACTGGAGCAGCTCCAAATGTGTCATATGATGCCACTACAGCAATAGTCGGAAGTTGATTGGAATCGCCATCAGCTCTCAAGCCTGGAAGCCACCCCTGACATACCACAAAGTTCAAAAGATTGAAATAATTTACATAGCTTAAATATCAATGGAACTAGTGCTGAGATGATCGACCACATTAAGACTTCTTTTGACATGGGAGTAGGAGGATTTAGGGCTCAAATCCGTGACCCCTCCCTTTTTGGAGTTGTGGTGCCAAGTCAATCAATAGGTCATTGAAACCACATTGAGGACTTAAAACAACAGAATTCAGCATACAGCAAATTTAGTCACATCGGATCACTAGATATACAAAAAAGGTAAAGGCCTACAGCTAGACCTGAATGTTTGTGATTGTGGGAGAGGTAACTTTCTTGGGTTCTGCTGCAGCAACAAGAAGTTTGTACCTGACATTTTAAATCAGATTTCCATTATGAAAAGGTTATTTCATTAGACTTCGAAAACCCATATTACTTTCGAAAGACATTAACGTGATGCCAACATATGAAGCCATCAAAAAGTATGAAAAAGGATGTAATAGCCATCAAAATAACAAAATGTAAAAAACAAATAATTTTGACACAAATAGAAAGCGAAGGGAAAAACCAATATTATGAAACAAACAGCTACAATAGCAGCGGCAGAGTCTCAAATTTTTTTTACCAATGAATAAGGAGATGGCATAGCATGGTAGCTATCAATATCCTGGAATTGAATTAGAAGTCCTCGTAGCTTTACAAAAATTTATACAGAAGGTAGAAACTGAGATTGTGGTTACTATCACTGCATCATGGAACCCTGAGGCCACAAAGCGCAACTGGAGAAGTACCAGTTTGAAGATTGCTGTTTGGAACTTGGAAATTCTAGTGTTGATGCATAACATTTATAAAGGAATGCTTTCACTACAGCTGAAAAAGTTGTACGAAAACTAAGGATAGAAAACTAGAGATGCAGTCGTCCAGCCCTTTAAATATATTTATATTTAGTAGATATTGTATGACATCTAAAAATTCATGGAAAGGTCTCTTTAACTTCGAACAGATCATTAAAAACTATTTTGGATCATTATGATTGATTTAAACAAGAAGTCCATTAGGATATATAAGACATCTACAAGATAAAAACTCAGAATATTACAAAATCAAGGGTATTAAACCTTGAGCGTTATCCATAGAAAATACTCTGAAGTAAAAGAAGTATACTACTCTACCTCCCCAACACCCACAATTTTTGCAGGCACACTTGGCTAAAGTGATTTTATGTTTAGATAATTTATCAAAATAATGCATTGAGTTTTTTAACTAACCCTCCTGTTGTAGCAGTTGCCAGCTGACCAGTGGCATCATTCTTCTTCACATCAGCTAGCACAGCGTTAACATACTCATCCTCAAAACCAAAATATACTGGATACTGAAACATATGATAATACCATCAGACAGAAAAGAAGATGTACAACTGCCATCCAGCATCGAGAAGTTCAAGGTAAATGATTAGATAGGTGTAAATTTATTGGTTTCATTTTGAATATAAGTAAGTAGGAAACTGGTCCATATAATCTCAAAAAAAAATATTTGAGTCCAAGAACCTTACTTTGTTTATCTGTTTTCTCCAAAGAAAGAATTTTGATTTTTGATCAAACAATACCAAAGAAGTAAAAGTAGCCACCCTAATTTATTTTTTAGAAAGAAAAGAAATGAAAGAAAAGACGAAATCCTTATGAACAAAAGAGAGTTCTTTTTTACTCACAGGGATGTTTGCGTGTACGAGCACAAGTTCTAGCTCAGTAAGAACTTCCTTCATGCCTTTTTCAAAATCATGACCAGCACGACCCCCACTGTCTGAGTTTTGAGGACTAAAAACTGGTGGAAGTAAAAGCAATAGACCACCCAATGGTTTCCTTTGTTCAATATATTCTGCCACAAGATTTCCAATGAGTTATCAGCCCTGTTTTATGATAACGAGGAAACCACTGAAATATATCCAAACTAGACTAATGTGGCAAGAGCTAAAAATAAATAGATAGCGAAAAAAATTTCTGGACTCCGCGGTTTTAGAATTCAAATTTCGAATTTCCCTCAGGGATCAACTTCATAATCGGCATTGCTTGGCTCAGCTCCCTAAGTTACAATTTCTCTATATTATACGATTAAGCCATCCTGCCAACAGATACTCACATCCTTCCGGACCGCTGCAAATATGGAGTAAACACATTTGCAACCCATATTAACACAGCAGTCTTAACAGCTCTTTCTGGTAAATTTAAATAAATCAATTGAGCTCAAGCAATCTTAAACGAACTACTACTAATTCTGCAAGCACTAAAATCCTGAGAAATCAACTAAAAGAAGTAAATCAAAAGACCTCTAATGAGAGTGAGATTCAATTCACGGACGGGAAGAATGAGGATCGTGCGGGAGAGATCGGCCACTTCAGAGGAGGAGAAGAGTGAGGATCCCGCGTGGTGGTTGACAGCGGCGAGGCGGGATCCAAACGGCACTCCCCCGAGATCGTACTGCACGAGACGGTAGACGTCGACAACCGTGGCGGCATCGCATAGCTCCACACACGCCAGGACTATGATGAGCAACGTGATCACTGAGGAGCACACCATGTCCACCAACGCCGGCGGATGAGATTTCTGCGGTTTCGCCATTGGAAGTAGCCAAGAGCTTTGATTCAGAGGAAGAATGATATGGTAATCTAATCTGCCACAATTTTTATTTCTAATGATATAAATTATGATTTATATTTAATCAATATTTAAGAAAAATATTATACATGTTCAAAAAATATATATACAAAAAAGAGTTTGATCCACAGGTTTATCAATATCATAATTATCATAAAAAAATATTTTTATATATAAAAAATTATATTTTTTATGAGTTAAATCGAGTAGAAATCCGCTTTACAAAATTAACATACTAAACTGTCTCATAAAAATGTTTATATTTTAAAAATTATTATACTGGAATAATTGATTTTTTATGAGTAGAATATAATATTAGTTCTAAAATATTTCATATTTTATCTCTTTTACATATAATAAATATCATATTTTAAAGCCATTGTTCTATATTTTATTAGATAAACCATATTTACAAATATTATTAAAAAAATAAATACACTAAATATCATAAATTAAGAAAATATAATAAGTCACGACAAAACATTTGATTCACTTATTTTTAATTAAACAATCATCAATATACTTGTTTAATCATTTAAAATGTACGATATGATTTATTGTCTATTTCTTTTAAAAAAATAGATGAATCAAATATTTCGTCAATGAATAATAACATTTTGTTAATACATTATTTTTATTGCATTTAATTTTAATAATAATGTGTGCAAATGTGACTTATTTGAGTAAAATTTAGTAAAATTTGAAACACAAAATATATATTAATTAGCATTAATTATGGGCGGGTACATAAAAAATCAATTGACTCAAAGTCATTTATCCAATCAATTCAACTTGGTCGCCATAAATCCTATAAACTCTTCCCTTAAACAGTTAAGCTCGAATATTGACGACGAATCGGACAGCGGATTATTCAAGAAGTTTAAGGGGGCAGATAGGACTCCACGATTTGCAATATGACGCAAAAAAAGTGAGATAAAAATAAGAACTTTTGTAAACTACTGTACATTCGAGTGCTTGTTTGACATATTCCTTGATAGGGTCCTGTGATCCTCCAAACTCCATGAATGTTCCATATAGAAAAAGACGCGTGCCTACAGTTATNAACATTCAAGAGTTCGGCTCGGCTCGACTCGATTACATCCCTAGTTATTCGGCCATTTGAGGTTCTGTACATGAACTTCAAGGGAAATAAATGTCGAACAAGGGGTTTGCAAAGTCAAGAATTTGAGTGAAATTGCAAGAATAAGAATGGAGCATTTTCACCTCTCGATCCTGAATGTTCATGTTCGTAGGTAGACCTCTCAGTCATCATAAGCTGTTTCTTACAAAGAATCCATCATTCAGTCAGTCGGATCTTTGGCTTTATCGGGAAAGATAAATTGAAGGTCTTCATTATCTCTATATACTTGCACCAGCGCAGCAGCCTTGTATGCAAATAGCCCAACCATAGCCGGCACTAGCTGTGAAACAAGTCTTCATAACTCAGAGTGAACATCAGAAGCAAAGATTCAGTAGCTACTCTTTTGAATACCTGAAAATCAAATACATTGTGGGAAAAATGTTGGGAGAATTCCCACAAACCATAAATAGCTGCAGGAACACCGAGCCTTGGTGATGAAAGGGCGATGCTTGCACCTTTCACTGATTTTTCGAACGCGTCCTGTAAATCCTCGCTTCTTATTCCCATTCTGACAGGACAAAAATGTGAGCTCGCAAAGCAAGAAAATAAATTCTTGAAAGCAAAAAAAAACATTAAAAAAATGGCAGACATAAGTGCTGGTACCTTTTTGCTCTCTTTTTAGTGAAAATCTGTGGAACAACGTCACTCGATATGTTGTCCGCATGTTTGCATAGTAGCTGGAAATACAAGCAACTGCACGAATAAAATAACCACATGCACACGTCAAATAGATATGATGGGGATAAAGAGTCACAAGTCCACTACAAAATGCTATTTGATTTACAAGGAGAATCGTTACGCTAACTAAACTAGATTATCCACTTCATGATTCGCCAGACCAAATTTATGGAAAAAGACATAGAGTGAAGATCTTGAATGAATGTCATCATCGACAAGACAATATTAAATGACGAGGCTCCTTCAGATTTACTCGTGAAGAAAAGAAAGGGGTAAAAACTAAAATCATACCTGAAAACAACTCCGACAGCATAGCTTGCAGCAGCCTGACGAATACAGAGTATAGCATATATAAGGATTTCATATCCTTTCATATTAAAAAAAAGGTTTATGCAACACATATAAATGGGAGAAAATAAACTAGAAATCCATCATAAACATATATCTAAAATGGAGTTAAAAGCCAGGGCAAATGATTATTTTACCTTCAATTCCTGAAAACATATCTACGGATTCTATGGATAGCTACCTGAAATGACAAAGCTACGAGACAGTATCCAGTACATGCAGTTCCAACACCCACTGTCAAAAGCAGCAGTTCACTCTTTAGCTGCATTCAGAAATGAAAACATCTACACATATTACTAGATCAAGAAACACAAAGTTGCCTCTCGTGGGCCAAACGAAAACTAGCGACGAACATTCTATTTAAATCTAGTCTTTCTTATTGATCAATGGACGTTAGTTTCGTGCTTTAAGTTACAAACTTGTTGGGTTTCCCAAGAACCCAGATCTTATACCCAACCTAAATTTAAAATATTCAGATCTATAAATTCCAGGAATGATTATCTTTGATTTGCAAAAAATATATATACACTAAATATAATATGTACAAAAAGATATCACCTCGTAATCTTAGTCGTGCATGAATATATTGGTCTTGTTCAAGTCTGACCCCAATTGTCTGCATCCCTACCATCAGCATATTTAGGTCCCCTAACTGATTAGATCTACCAAAAAATAATCGACATTGTTTTGTGGTAGATCTGTTCAATCAGTAACTCGATTAGGCAGATCGTAAATTGCAGCAAAGTTTACTATTGGCATTAGAGTTTGACAAGACTAAGGTCGTGTGACAGTCTCTTGTCATGCATTTATATTCAATATATGAATTTTTTTATGAATTTAAGGCAATCAATTGTTCTAGGAATTCATAGATCATAAAATTTTAAATATCTGTTGTGTATTCAATCCAAATTCTATGGAAACTTTGTAGCACACTTTATGTGCAACTACATAGGAAAATTTACATAGCACCTAGAAATGGTAACAATTCTTCCATAGTAAAGAAAAGCCATCAAGTCATCCTACACTCGAGGGGAAACAAGGCTCTCTCACCCCTTGAGGATAGAAACATGTGAAGGGTCTGCAGTCAGTAAAGTGCATGCCTTGGCTATGATGCTCGAGCTTTAGCCTGTTTTAAAGTCTAAAGGTGACCTTTAAGTTTACCTTAAATATGGTGATGATAAATAAGAAATGAAATGTGATGTAGTGGTCATTTATTTTGGCTTATATGTCGCTCAGAAGTGGTAAAGTATATATCGGAAGATAGGTGATGAAATTGTCTCAAGATGCTTAAACTCTAGTATATTATCTCTTGGTGTATAAAAGTGTGCTTCACTTTGCGCCTAGCACCCGCGTTCTACGACTAGTATGCGTCCCTACTCAATAACTATGGATTTCATTGTTCCACAATGAAGACATCATGTTAAAATCCTATTAAATCAGAAAAGAGCTGATACTATGCATCACAATTGAGTAATGTGTACCAACACGAGAAGCTAAAGCTAAAGCTAAACGATTAAGAATCATTCAGAGGACAAACCCAATAGACAATAAAGATAACTTGAGTTTCAGACAGCATACAGCTTCATATCTCAGGAAATTCAGTCTCTTCCGTTTCTCACCGTCGTCAAGAACTTCCTATCATCATAATCACATTAAAATCAATAAGTTCACAACACCATCTTCTCCTAATAAAAAGATGCACCATTTACAACCTTGTAGGCCATCTTCTTGTTCAGTGGTACAGAGTTGCTGTCACCAAGAAGCCATTCACTATTTTGTTTCAATTTCAAGAACCCACCATTTTCATTTTCTTCTCCACGAGGCTACACAAATACTTTGAAGAACCAATTTAAAAACAAAAAAAATCACTGTAATAAATAACTATGAAACGAAAAGATACTGTCTTTACGGCTGTACCTCCTCCATGACATCATCAATTCCCCCAAGCTCCAAAACATTATCCGAATTTACAGTCAAACCCTTCTTCAGCCAGATTTCATCAGAGAGTTTTGCAATAAAATCTCCACTTACCTCCCTTTCTCGCAAAAAAGCTCGCAAAACATCATCTCCAGAAAATTCTTTCACTTTCATTCAACACCAAAACAGAAAAGTAAGAAATAAACGTCAGCTGACAACTGGTGCCAGATCCAAACAAACATAAATTCGGAAATGGGTACTTACGAGGGGGCGGGGAATTTTTGAGAGCTGAGATTACAGGTGGTACTCCGGAACTAACACGACGTGATTTGCCGCAGTGGGTCACCGGATATTTTGGTGAGTATGCAGCTGCCGTGAGACAGTTCATTATCTGCAAGGATTTCGTGTGCCACGCTGTAACGGTATTTTCAAGAATATTTTAATTTGAACGAAAAATTTAAATTTCTTTTTCTTTTCCATTAAATAGAAAAAAAAGTAAAAAAAGATTCAAATAAAACCTGCAACGTATTATTTAGAAAAAATATATCTATCCACTGAACTACCGTAATTTACATCAAAATTTTAACCATTTATTAATATATATAATTATTAAAATAGATCGTGATATTAAAATTAGTTTCTTTAATTGTCTTAAATTTAATAATATAATATAAATAGTATAAATAAATAAAATAGTAAGATTGTAATTTATACTACATTTTTAAAGGATAATCCTTGTTTCGTCCATGCATGAATGTTTTCTCAATTCACAATATTTATTTTTTTGGTGGGCCCGATTATTTGTCAGCGTCCGTCGTGATGTTTCACAAAGAAATCGGCGGGCTTACATAAATTAGAAATCAACTTTATGGGCCTACTATTACAAGCCCAAATTATATTGAGTATAGTGCATGTTTGAATTATAGTAATGATCTTTATGGGAAGATACAATAATAAAAATAATATGATGCCTTTAACATCAAGTTCACATGATCGATCATTGTATGATCTTTGATTAAAATATTAAATACAGTTAAAACGGGAATCTCGATAGTCAGCCAAAGAGTCACCAAATCTCATCGGAAGTTCGTCGAAACTCCAAATAAGGATGTCGGTTGGTAAAATATTGGATAGTTTTACGAATTCAAGAAACTCATGGTTAGTTGATTTGATAAACTTATCTATTCTACGCATTGTTGATTAGTACGCTAATAACTTGAAGAGATTCTTTTGCTTGTCGACTATATCCTACNTCCCTGGAAAGAGACATGGTTGTCATTGATATTTAAAAAGTCGGAAGGCTTTAGTTCAATTTATCTTGAATGTATTATTTTCGTGATAAATCAAATTGTCACTATTTTATTTAATAAAAATTAAGAAAGATCAAACATTAATCATGCGTATTTTGATGAATGTGTAGATACATCACAATTTTCCTTAAAAGAATTTATCTAATCAAATTACCCAAAATCCCAACCCACTCCAATTGTATATTAATTGATTCCAGCGCAAGAAGATAAGTCCCAAGGCACCAAGAATTGATTGGTAAGTGCCACTAGAGTAAGATTCCCTCGAACAAAAATAAAGTTTATAACAAATTTTTCTAAAATTTATAAATCTTGTTACGAAAATATATTTAATCATCTTATCTTACGTTAAAAATGTCTCATTTGATTAACAATAATAACAATTATACTTCCATAGGGTGGAGGAGCACTATTTTCCAAATCTACTCTCAATGGAAACTTTATTTTTTATTCAAACATAACATAATACAAATTATATATTGTAATTTCATCAAGCCATTTACTTACACAAGTTTAGAAAACTTAGAGAAAACTTTTTTTTTTCCATACCATAAGCAATTCTTTGGGATCATACAATTATTCCAACCATGTTTACGATTAATCGATCGATCACCCAAAATTTCAAGATTCATAATATTACACTACAAAATAATCTGATCTTCACGATGAAAAAATCTGTCTTCGCAGTAAAAATCATTAAATTTTGTCATTTTAATAAAAAAATATATAGTTGATAACAATATAATAATTCAAATTCATTAAAACTATATAACAACACTTGTATCTCATTTCGATCGTTCTAACATCAAGCCTATATTGTAAGCTTGTAACCTAACTCACGATATAAAAATTATAAATAATATTTAAACCAAATTGCATGTCGTGTTCGTATGAGAAATCTACCACATACATATATATTTATGAATAAAAATATTTAAATTTCGTCTAATTAGTTCAGAGATGCGACAAAATGCGTGTATAAATGGAATTTGGGTAGCTGATCATGTGGATGGGACCCGATTACATTATCGGTATGTGGGTGTTTTTATAGTTTTTAAATATTCCCAAATCAAGAAAATAAAATCCCTACAAAACGTATATAGCATTTCTTTTTTTCTTTTTTTTTTTTGTATTCTTGTTTTGCATCCAGTAAACGAGTCGAGCTGAATTAAGAGTATTATGTTTGAGTTTGATTCGTTTATATATATACGAGCTCGATTCAAATTTTTATCATGAGGCTCGATCTTGACTCATTTTAAAATTATTAAGCTCGCGAATAACTCGAGCTCGACTAGTTAAGCAGACTCGTTTTAGATCTCGATAAACAAGCTAGTTTACGAGCTCGTCGACCATTTTTAGACCGACTAAGATAAGAGAATTTAAGGGGATGGCTTCTCATTTTATAGTATTTCAATAATTTCCTTACATTTAAATTTTGATGTGAGACACTCCAAGTTATTATTGTACACTCAAGACCCAACAAATTAATCGAGCTCTAGTAGCATAAAAGAGTCGAGCTCCAGCTCGCAAGTTTACGAGCCAAATATTCTTAAGCTCGAGCTTGACTCGATAAATTTAATGATATCGAATGAGTTTTTTACCTAGCCAAATATCGAATAACTCAATAATGACTTGATCTGTTTAGATTCTTATAAATCGAATAACTCAATAATGACTTGATCTATTTACGTCCCTATAACTAAGTGCGGAGACCCCATCTCCTCTCTTTGATTAATGGGCATTGTGCCATGTAAGTGGCCATTATATATCTATCTGCATATATACATGTAACATAAAAAGTAAACATGTACTCTTGAAATCTAAATTAGTTGGACACTTTTAAATATGTTAAAAATAAATTTATAAATATGTTAAAAATAAATTTTTCATACATACATATTGAATAATAAAAATCACATATCTCCACAATAATATGATATTATCCACTTTAAGCTCAAGTCCTCATATATTTGCTTTTGGACTTTAACAAAAATGTCTCATATCAATGAAGATATCATTTCATCTTGCTGATCAATGTTCTTTTTTGTATATTTTTAATATGAGACTTTGGTTAAATTTCTAACAATTTCTCCCCCAAATGAAGAACAATAATTCATCTCATGGTCTAAGCATCCCCTCAACCCCATCCATCCATCCACGAGGCTACTCCTATCTTCTGTGTTTGGGAGCGCTTGCTTTATGTGAAATACTTAGAGCACTGCCTACCTCGATCTCATCTCAGATTTACTAAGAGTTTTCACCTCTTTCGTTTAAATATATGAGGATTCCACCCACATGGTTCGATCTCGACCATTGTTTTGATACCACTTGTTGAATAATAAAAGTCACATATGTCCATAATGATATGATATTGTTCATTTTGTGTCTAAGTTCTCACGGATTTGTTTTGAACTTTAACCAAAAGATTTCATACCAATATATAAAGAGAGATCCTTCCATCATATTAACTTATTATCTTCCTTATGTATTTCCAATCTGAGACTTTGTTTGAATTCTTAAGTCTTAACAATACAAAATTAGGGCAAGTTGCTATCGCTGCTCGAAATTTTTACAGACTTTATGATCAAATGATCCTAAAATGTAAGATGATGTGTTTTAGGCGAAGAGCACCCTATTTAATTTTTTTTAAAAAAAAATTGTACATGTCTATATGTTCAAATCATCCCACAAAATTATCATATTTGATGGCGAAGCTCCCAAACCTTGAAGGCCCCTTCATCAAAAGCCGCCATCGATCTTTTGTGGTCGAAGTACTTTAAAAGTCAAAACAAGAAAATCAAGCATTACAAGAAATAAACAAGATCACATGTATGAATCTAGTAAATATATGCACATTTCTTGTGTCCCTAAAACATCATACAAAATTCGGTTTACATATATACTTAAATTTATAAATACATTGTCACAATATTATTTTTATTACATAAAGTTGCCTATTTTTAGTTTCATCCTTCACATAGTCAAAGTATGGCTTAATGTAATAAGATTTTTAAAAACATTTTTAATCCTTTTTATGGAAAAATGCTGATATTAGCAATATTAGGTAGCATATCAACAATGAGTGCCTA
>NC_133306.1:25121611-25176304 GCF_012295235.1 Primulina huaijiensis
TATATATATAATATAAAGGTCTTACACGTATATTAGAAAAACAAACTAAGAAAGAAAAAGAAATGTTGAAACCGCGAGAATTTAGAAGAAGTTTGTTGCTTAAAAAAATGTTAAAACAAATTTCTCTGTAGTTCTGAATTACATATCACAATATTAAAAAATACAAAACAAATATTTTAAAAAAATTATATTAATAATATATATATATATATAATTACTTATATGCACGTAAATTAGAGCAACAAAAAACCAACGATGCATCCTCAATGCAACGAATTAAGCTCTCCAACGCTGTTTCTTCAAAAGAGCAACGTGAATTATTTCAAATTAAATTCCGCAATTTATAACACGCACAAAAGGTGAATTCGGGACGGACCGCCACCGATTCATGTTGCACCAGATTCAAAAGATTTTTTTTATTTTTAAAAAATTATATTTAAAATTTAATCAAATATTGTTGAATCCGGTACAATATGACACGGATTTTTATGAATTCGGTACAGATTATACCGGATTGTTATAGATTTATAAATGGTACCAAATTACTATATTTTAAGAAAAAAAAGCCCAAAAATGCATAGAATCTGGTCGTAACTTTAACTGCGGCAGTTACGTACATACATTATACGTACATAGCATTGAATGGAGGAACGTATACAGACGAATAAGGTCAAAACTCAAAAGTATGGAGTATTCATATACAAACGAATAAGGTCAAAAGTATGGAGTATTATAAAATATAAAAAGATAATATATTTTGGGTTTTCATATAAAATATGACAAATTCCAGAAATATTAAGTGATTTAATAAATTATATTACGTCAAACATATATTATTTATGTAATATATGGATTACCAAGTTAATGAGTGGGTCTCATGTGAGACCGTCTTACGGATCTTAATCTGTGAGACGGGTCAATCCTACTCATATTCACAATAAAAAGTAATACTCTTAGCATAAAAAGTAATACTTTTTTTTATGGATGACCCAAATAAGAGATCCGTCTTACAAATACGACCCATGAGACCGTCTCACACAAGTTTTTGCTCAAGTTTAATAATTTGTTGGTTTTGGACAATGTCAAGCCAGAGATATTATATATATATATATGACTCCAATGTTACGCAAAAACTCTAGTCTTTATATGTTATGATTAAAAGTAATCATAGTTGATATTGAGACGAGAGATGATCTGTTTAATTTAAAATATATGAATTGTATTCAAAAATTATTTTGTATAAATAAAATATAATTACTCTTGACGAGAGAATGAACTAAATGTATTTGTGTTGTTGTACAAATTAAAAAGTATGGATTATATTATTGTCATGAGATATAATTTTTGATTAAAAGGTAAGTATTTCAACAAATTCAAATTTGTATTTCTCATGCTTTTTTTTATTTATGGCAGAATTAACTTTTAGTTTTCAATTGAAACATAAAAATTCAATTTTTTAGTTACAAAAAATTCTGTATCGGTCTAAATTGTTTTTTTTTAAAAAAATCAGATGCTAATCGAAAATTTACGTTGTCCATTTTCAAGGTGCTCTCTTCTCCTTTTTATTTCCCTCACTCTCAAGCCATTTCCTTTTCCATGAAAAGGGTCGCAGATTTACCTCTTTCTTGATTCTTCGACAGCCCATTTACATCACTTTTTCTTACTAAACTCGAAGATCTTGTTGCCTCATTTGCCAGAAAAAGTTTCACATTATTTCCTTTCCTTTCCCCCCTCTGCAAGTTTGAATCCCGGCCCGACTTTACAGGGACTCGAATTTTCATACCATCATTTCCAAATCCAAAAAGAAACTACGTTTCTGAACCTCTAAGTCTCAAAGATTGCCTCTTTTTTTTTTGACTGGTTTTTAAAGCATTTTATAACAATCTTTGAGTGATTGTTACTTTTTCCATAACCGAAGAATCAGTTTCAAAAGTGCGCAAAATCCCAAAATCAAAGCTGTGTTATTGCGCTGATTTGTGGGTTTTGATTGTTGAAAGTGAGCCTTGAAACATTGTGCGAGTACCATATATAGAATTTATAATTTTAGTACATATTGAGTGGCGGATAATGTTGGGGAAAAACTTGAATGTGGAAATGAGAATTGGTGGGAGGAAATGCAAGGTGAGAAAGAGGGGGTGTTCTTCTTCTTCATCATCGTCATTGGTGCAGAATTACAAGTTAAAGCGCGCATTTGTGCTCAGGAAAAGAGTGGGATCAAGCACCCCAGTTCCCTTGTGGAAAATGAATGGTTCAAAATCACCATGTTTGGAATTTGATCACGGATTCAAGTATGTGGCAGCGAAGGGCGGCGAAAATGCTAAAGATTTTTCGGTGTCGGCTAGAAAATTGGCTGCCACTTTGTGGGAGATTAATGGGTTGCTTCCACCTAGAACTAAAATGGAAAATATGGAGGACAAGACATGTGAAATGGGAATTGTTAGAAAAGAAAGGATCTTCGAGCCGAACATGGACTCGATGGCACTTGCTCTGTCTGATCAATTTCAATGTCCTGTTTCCGAGGTGGGATTGCTAGAACTGGCTTGTTGAGTCATTAGAATGAGATATACTAGGTAATAGAATCGAATTTGATCAGTCATATTGAAGTTTTTTGCTTTTGAAAATTTACAGAGGATGGATCCCTCGAAAGTTGGCCGGCATCGAAACCAGGTGTCTTCCGGTTCTCAAAAGCTTCTGCTGCCCGATCATACTTTGGGACGTGCTAATTCTTTCAGTGATTGCTTGGTGGAGGTATTTTGATGCTTTAACTTTTTTTTATGAAGTACAAGTAAATTTTTATTGTATTTTAACAATCTTTTGTGTTAATTTCTGTTGGTTGATTCCACAACTTTTCTTAATAATTTTAGTGATCTTATTGCATTCTGGCTTTTGGAGCAGCTACCATTAAGAAATGGACAAAATAGTTTGTTAATAAGATTAACAGAGAACATGGTTTGTGCTTCTTATGGTTCCTCAAACCTAACATGTCATATATGGTGGGGAACCATGATTTATTTTTTAGGTTTGGGGTGTTAGTAAAATAAAAATTTTAGGGGCAAATCAACCGCAAACCTCCTGTTATTTTCATTTTTCCGTCCCATCGAGTCCATCTTGTGTCACACACGATTGTCTCCTAGCATATATCAGCACATGCTTCATATTTTTTTATTATCTGTCTGATTGTGAATGTGTTCTATGTGAAAATCCTCGACGAGATTTAACACTAAGGGTCGAGCTCTTTTCTTCTCATTATCATCTAACAGGTTGATCCGAAACAAAATCACATCCAGAGTTCATGTAAACACCTAATTGTATCAAAGACTCATCTTAAAGATATATATAATGGTCTTACAACTTCTAAAGAACTGCTCAAACTGTTGAGTCGCATTTGGCCTCTTGATCAGCAAAATTCGACAAGCTTATCCCTTGTATCAGCACTGAAATTAGAGCTTGATCTTACTTGTACCCACTTCAATCAATATATGCTAGAGCGAAGGACAAACCAGAGTGATGTCGATAACACGTTGAGGCACTTTTTAGCGGAGAAGGTTGTTTGGAAACTTAAAGAACAAGACAGGATTCAAAGTGCAGTTACATCCTTATCCAACGAGCTCAAGATAGAGAAGAGGCTAAGGAAGCAAACTGAGAAACTGAACAAAAAACTCGGGAAAGAATTAGCCGAAACAAAAGCCTCTTTGTCAAGAGCAACCAAAGATCTCGAAAGGGAGAGACGAGCACGTGAGATCATGGAGCAAGTGTGTGATGAGTTGGCTCGAGGAATTGGTGAAGACAAGGTGGAAGTTGAAGAATTGAAAAGAGAATCAGTCAAAGTTCAGAAAGAGGTGGAAAAAGAGAGGGAAATGCTTCATTTAGCTGATGTGCTACGCGAGGAAAGAGCGCAGATGAAGCTTTTGGAAGCTAAGTATCAATTTGAGGAGAAAAATGCAGTTGTTGACAAGTTGAGAAACGAGCTTGAGTTGTTTTTGAAATCGAAAAATGAAGAAGATTATAGCTCTCCTAGATATGAAAAAATTAAGGCACTGGAGAGACATTTGAGGGAGACTTTGCCAGGCTCTTATCAATTTCAGGAACACGAGAATGATCAGGATCCAGAAACCGTAGACAAAGTGGAGGAAAATGAGGAGGATGATGACTCAGATGATAGTGACCTCCACTCGATTGAACTAAGCGTAGATGAGCTCAACAAGACCATTCGTTGGAACGGTTCCATAAAAAATGAGGCGAAGAGAAATTCCTTCGACCGAAGTAAAGGGACGAAGCCAACCTCCGAGAATATAAAGAAACCAACCATTTCCTCACAAGCAAAATTTGCAGATGGCATAGAATGGGAACTCACTACCAATAATCAAGGAAATTTCGAAGTGTTTGATAAGAATGTATTGTTTGAATTTGCATCAAAATCTTGGAAAAGGGATGCTGAGGACGAAATCGAGAGATACAACATGATCAAAGATCTTAGAGATAACATTGTTTCTGGTACAAGAATGGTTTCGTCTCAAGAATTTGCTGGTCCAAGCTGAAACACATATCCCATCTAGCTATCTATGTCTTCCCCGTCTTCGTTACATTGAGGAGATATTTTTGTCCATGGCTGCTAAATTTTGCTCTGGAGACAACAGTTATCTGCAATCTGATTGTAGAAGAGGATTTTCCTTTTCCTTTTCAATATTTTATATCATTTGCATAAAATTATTTGTATAAAGTTTGCTTCTTTGCTAAAGATTATGCCAAATATATGTTACACTAGATGTGGTTCATCTTAGAAGTGACATAGTAAATCTATATTTCGATTTATCCATACAAGCATAAGACGTTAAAATCGGTATGCAGAAATACATAAGATGAATGAAATCCAACCTGCTTGATACTGAATTTGACAAATAAATTAGCTTTCAGGAGCCACTCATTGTCCGTACAACTTCATGACACCGACAATCGTCTCTTGTCCTCTTCGACCCCGGGCCTCACAGAAAACAAAAGAAATGTTGTAGGGCCATGTCCCAAGCAGGGCCTTGCGCTTATACAACTTGTTTTAGAATATATTAAACTAAATACCAACCACAGCTGGAAGATATTGTTTGTAATGAGATTCCAATGTCCAAAACACATCAATTCATTCATGCATTAGGTGATGGCTTCGGTCTACTTTCATTAATGGTCAAAAAATACATTATGTTAACAATATTTTATTTATATCAAATTACTCTATGACAAGTTAATTAGTCAATTTTATCCATAACTATTGTTTCAGACAACAAAGATATAATATAACTACCCACACTATTTACGGGACTTGAGAGTGGATCCGAAACTTGCTTATTTTGAACAAAGAAAGTACAAAGAAACAATTAAATCTACCTAAATAAATTAGAAAAACGACTATAAATCAACGGAATTCGAACCCGAGACCAACAAATCAAAGAGCCTCGACCTTAATCATTGGATCAAGGCTTCATACAACATAGACCAAACAACATGGACGAATTATCACACGAAATTGATGATGCTAGCTTGATTACAAGTGGTGGAAGCCAAGTGTGTGCAAGATAGACCAAACGACAGGACGAGTCTAGGGCAGGTTTGGCCAAATCTAATATCTATATCAAAATCCTACGAGTTTAATCTGACCAAGACTTGCTAAAAATTATATGATTTTAAAGTTTAGTGATCACAACATAAAAAAAAACTTTTAAAAATTATTAAAGCATTAAATTTACTTTCTAATTTTAAATTAAAAATATTAATAAACAAAAAATTATCACAAGTTAAAATATATATTTTTTCATATTAAACATCGCATCATAGATTAAATTATTTTAATCCAAAATTGTTATAAATTAAGACTATATATTAAAGTATTCATTATTCAATACAATAAAATATACATACGTAAATATATACTTATATATATATAATGACGAGTACTACATCTCTTAACTGTACGAATGGGAATACGTTCCGTACCCAGTGTTATTCTAGATCTTCATTGGTTGCAATCTTCCTTTCTTCTTTCTTTCATTCTTTTTTTTTTTTTGGGAAATACTTTCTTCTTCAGTTCTTGATCTCTTTCTTCTTTAATTTTGGCAGACCTAAAAGTGATAGCAAGTAGATTTTACAAATTGAAATATTTATGATATCCACCACGTCCAAATTGGACCATTCGGATTACTAAAGTCCAATTTAAGCTGGACCCTCCTCGATGTAAACTGCATTATTATTATTATTATTTTAAAAAAAACTAATACCATTTTTATTTTTTATATTTGGGATATATATATATAAAAAAAAGGTTCATCAATTCGATGTTAAGTTAGAGGAAGAAGGTACTCTTCCATGGAGGCAGTTATCAGAGACGAAGATAAAGGAATGAAAGAGAAAAAATGACTTTCAAAAATTGTATCAGAGATTACAGAGTCAAGCTATTTATATCATTTTCTTAGTCAAACTAATGGTCCATGTAGTGACGTGTACATATATTTAACATCCCCCCTCAAGGTTGCAGTATGTTGAGTAATGCAAGCTTGGAAATCAGAAAATGATGCTGATCAGAAGCCAAAGCCTTGGTGAAGATATCTGCTGGTTGCAACTTTGTGGGAATATGAGCAGTGCGAACAACATTGTTACGCAGTTTTTCTCGAATGAAGTGACAATCAATTTCTATATGCTTCGTTCGTTCGTGAAATATTGGATTATCAGCAAGATGAAGAGCAGAAATATTATCACAAAACAGTGGTGTAGCCCGATCAATATGTAGTCCCATGTCAATGAGAAGACCTCGAAGCCAAATAATTTCACATACAGTGGTTGCCATGGAACGATACTCAGCTTCAGTGGAAGAACGAGAAACGGTATTTTGTTTCTTAGTCTTCCACGAGATAGTAGAGGAACCAAGTTGAATGACATATCCAGTTGTAGATTTGCGGCTCATCGGACAAGAAGCCCAGTCAGAATCACAATAGGCAGACAAATGGAGATCAGTATTGGCCGAGAGAAAGATGCCCAAGCCAGGAGATTGTTTAATATATCCAAGAACACGTAGAGCAGCCTGCAAATGGGACTTCTTTGGAGAGTGCATAAACTGGCTCAGGACTTGAACTGCATAAGAAATGTCAGGTCTAGTGATAGTTAGATATATGAGACGGCCAACAAGGCGTTGATAGTTGGAGGAATCACTGAGAAGTGGATCAATATCTGAAGGACCTGCCAAGGATTTGGATCGATCAAACTCAAGAGTTGTAAGCTTCAAATGTTGTTCCATAGGTGTGGCAAATGGTTTGCAACCAGACATGCCGAACTCCGACAATAATTCCAACGCATATTTGCGTTGATTCAAGCAAATTCCAGCCTTGGAACGAGCCACTTCAATGCCCAAAAAATATCTCAAAGGTCCTAAATCTTTAATGTCAAAAGTAGCATGAAGATAACCTTTGAGTTTGTCAATAGCATCAGTGTCATTACCAGTAATAACGATGTCATCGACGTAGACTAACAACAAGGTGATTACTTTCCCATTTTTCTGGAAAAACAGAGAATGATCATGCATGGATTGTGTAAAACCAGCTGCAACCAATGCAAGAGAAAACTTAGAATTCCATTGTCTTGAAGCTTGCTTCAACCCGTATAAGGACTTAAGAAGTTTGCAAGCAAAATTCTTTTGTTTCCTTTCAAAACCTTGAGGAATTTTCATGTAGATTTCTTCTTGTAAATCACCTTGCAAAAAAGCATTTGTCACGTCCATCTGATACAATTGCCAATGTTTGGCAGCGGCTATAGTTAAGAGACAACGAACGGTAACGATCTTAGCCACTGGAGAAAAAGTATCCTCATAATCGATACCATATTGTTGGGTATAACCCTTAGCAACGAGACGGGCTTTAAAGCGTTCAATGCTCCCATCCGCTTTATATTTGATTTTGTAAACCCACCGGCAACCAATTGGTTTCTTTCCAGAAGGTAAAGGTACAATGTCCCACGTACAATTGGTTTCCAAGGAATTAATCTCCTTAGCCATGGCATCACGCCAAAGTGGGTCAGAGGCTGCCTCTTGATAAGATTTAGGTTCTGTGAGAGTAGAGATAGATGCTAGAAATGATTGATAATGGGGTGACAACTTATCATATGATAGAAAATCAGAAATGCTATGGGCAGTAGAACTGGGTGAAAGATTTGAGCAAACATAATCACGGGTCCAAATTGGGGGGCGTGATATTCTGGCAGATTGGCGAATAGAAGTAGTATGGCCATGAGATGAAGATGGGGCAGCAATGGGCGTAGAATGTGGATGGGATATGGAACTCAAAGGCAGTTGAGGAGGATCGGGTATTGGAGGGGAAGAAGCATCATCGTGAATCAAGGATGTTGGTGTAGGAAAAACAGAGGAGGATGGTGTCATGGTAGAAAAAGGAAATATATCCTCATGGAAGACGACATCTCGAGACACAGAGAACTGGTTTGTAGAAATATCTAAAAGTTTGTATCCTTTTTGATGGAGTGGATAGCCTAAAAATACATATGGTTTGGCACGAACATCAAATTTATCTCGTGGCTTAAGATTCGATGCATTGCAAAGACATCCAAAAACTTTAATGTGAGTAAAAGAAGGAGTCCTGTCAAACAAGACCTCAAAAGGTGTTTTATGGGATAAAAGTGGAGTGAGAATTCTATTAATTAGATAAGCTGCATGCAAAACACAATCGCCCCAATAAGAATCAGGAATGGAGGCTTGGAACTTTATGGCACGGGCTATGTTAAGTATGTGGCGATGCTTGCGCTCAACTAGGCCATTTTGCTGTGGAGTATATGGACATGAGCTTTGGTGAAGAATTCCCAAGGATGTGAAGTATGTTTTGCAATCATGATTGAAGAAATCTAAGGCATTATCAGTTCTAATAATCTGGACTTTTTGATTGAATTGAGTAGAGACAAAGGTGAAGAATTGTTTTAAGCATTGAAGTGTATCAGATTTGAACTGCAATAAGAAAACCCAAGTGCATCTCGAAAAATCATCAACCAAGGTTAGAAAATACCGAGCACCACTGTGAGTAGGAATTCTAAAAGGACCCCATATATCAATATGGAGGAGTTGAAAAGCATGAGTGGAATTTGATCTTTCACGAATAGGAAATGGGCTTCGAGTTTGTTTGGCTATTGGACAAATGGAACAATGAGATATGAGAGATTTATTTTTAATAAAAGGCAAACATTGTAAACGAGAAACAGATAAATGTCCAAATCGTTTATGCCATAGATCAATGTTTTCATTTACATGAGCAGAGAAAACAGAAGAACAAGAGCTTGAATTACAACTAGGCTGCACATTTGGTTGAATAAGTGTTGTAACACTGGTATGAAAACGATCAAGATAGTATAGTCCATGCTTTTGTCTACCAATCCCCATGATCCTCCCAGTCAAAAGGTCCTGAAATAAACAAAAACATGGATAGAAGACAACACAGCAATGATGATCTTTGGTGAATTGGGAAATGGACAGAAGGTTAAAGTTAAAGTCAGGAACAAATAGGACTTTGGGCAGGGTGTATGAAGGAGATAATTGAACTGAACCACACGAAAGAATAGGAGTATAGTTACCATTAGGCAGCCTGACCGAACCAGGAGAGGAAGCACAAGGCTGAGTCGATTGCAAAACACTTGAAGTACCTGTAATGTGGGCATTGGCTCCAGTGTCTAATATCCAATCGGTGTCTTTGGAAACAGTCATTAAGCTAGTGAATGTACCTGCTAAGTTGACTGTAGCTTCTGGAGAATGCAAAGGTTGATCAAGTAACTTCAAGAGATGCTGGTACTGAGCATCAGTAAGAGCATGAGTCACAGATGGAGCTGCTGTTTTGGATTCCTCAGAAATGATGAAAGAGTCAGAAGTTGTATTAATACTATTGTGAGCTGAGAATCTCGAAGGCTTTTGAGTGCTCTTATAGTTCTTAGATTGAGGAAACTTCTTATGTAACTTGTGTCCAGGGGGATAGCCAATTATCCGAAAACATTGATCCTTTGTATGACCTATAATATTGCAGTGCTCGCATTTTACTGATTCAACTTTCTTATTTGATGAAGAATAAAAGGCAACAGAAGGCAAGCCTGCACTCGGAAGAGATGAAAGGGCTACTCTATGAGATTCCTCTTGACTTATAATTGAATATGCTTGATTAACAGATGGCAGAGGGTCCAACATCAAAATCTGGCTGCGAACATGCCCATACGTCTCATTTAAGCCCATGAGAAATTGAAGAAGACGCTGATGTTGATCATGATCGAGATATGCCTTAGCAGTAGCACATCCACAAGATGGAAGCGTAACCAAAGAAGAATACTCATCCCATAGCTTCTTCAAGTTTGAAAAGTACATCGAAATGGAGGAAGAGCCCTGTGACAAGTGTGAGATCTCACGATGAAGAGAAAAAATTCTCGATCCACATATTTTGTCAAATCGCTCCTTGAGATCTGTCCAGACAACAGAAGCATCAGTGCAATATATGATTCCACAAAAAATTTCCTTTGAGACTGAGCTCATTAACCACGACAGAACAATTGCATTGCATCGCTCCCATTGATGCAGAGTATGATGATTATCAGCTGGTTTTCGACATGTTCCATTGATGAAACCGAGCTTGTTCTTCGCTCGTAATGCCAGCAGCATTGCCCTACTCCAAACTCCATAATTTTCTGTACCAATTAAGGGTTTTGAGACAAGCGAAGCTCCAGGAGCATCAGATGGATGCAGATATAGAGGATCGCTGAAGCTGAAATTGGATGTATGTGCCGCCATGAGTCAATTCAATCAGATGCGGAGGAAACCTAGCTCTGATACCAAGTTAGAGGAAGAAGGTACTCTTCCATGAAGGCAGTTATCAGAGACGAAGATAAAGGAATGAAAGAGAAAAAATGACTTTCAAAAATTGTATCAGAGATTACAGAGTCAAGCTATTTATATCATTTTCTTAGTCAAACTAATGGTCCATGTAGTGACGTGTACATATATTTAACAAATTCGATGTTAATTAATCGACAAAAATCTCAAAGGAAAGGGCACTCACGTACCTCTCTCGGATTTTATTTAAACAAGATAAAAATTTCGAATTTATGGGATTATAATTGTTAGAGATTGTTTTTTTTTTAAATTGTAAATTTAGGATATTTTCCATACGGCCTATGTTACATGTTTTTCATATTTATATGTTAGTCTCACTTCACATAATATTGTAGAGTTTGGGCATTATCCGAGCTCGTTCGAAAATTAAGGATACACATAACACAGATTTGGATCCTATGTTGTGTTAAAAACCTAGTGCTGTGTATTTCTTACCCAAATCCGTATCGCATCATGTCAAAAAAGATTAATTGGGGAAAAGATTAGTATAATTTCTTGTTTTGTTTAATATCTTTTGAAATGATAATTTCAATTTCAAAATTTCAAAATGTGTATAATTCTAATTTTCTTAAAACTTCTATTTTTTTATTGAAGTATGTTATTAATTTTAAAGTACGGCAAAATTAGTGTTTTAAAACGTTTAGTTTTATTAAAATTTTCGTATGTCCGCTTAATATTATTGCTTTTTTACTTTTAATATTAATAATAATAATATATACATATAATACTATTTTTTTCTAGGGCTATGAAAATATTGAACGACGTTATAAATACTCAATTTTTAAGTCATCGACCCCAATTTATTTACTAATTAAATAAATTCGTGCCGAAGTTGTTGACTCAACTTGATCCTAATTAAGTAATAACGTACATATTTGACCATAAAAATATATAGGGTTNATATTAATCAGCATCAAAATATAAGTTTTATCTAATTTGCTGCGGCTCTATATCGGAGGCGGGATGCATAAACGATGGAGCATTGATTTCGACGGAAGAGTGGCCAAATGCATTTATTTTACGAATTAATTTTAACCTAGTTCTGAATTACTAATTTCGACATGTCCTTCTCATGTCAGTGGAATTGTAACTTAATATTTTATGTTTTATTTCACAAAAAATAAATGTGTGTCATTCGTACATATAAAAATGCCATCATATTTCTTATATTAATATTTTCCCGGACAACCGTGTTATACGTTTGTTCAATGTGATTTATCTAGTAGCATAACTTGCATACTATTATATTAATTCGTGAGTTTACTCAGTGCACATCACAAGATAGCGGTAGCGGATTTTATCGTCTAAAAAAAGTAAAATGCTTGCATCTCGAATACATATGACCGATTTCTATTTTTAAAAGACATTTTTTTTAAAAAAAATTCTATATTATCTTTTCTTGAATAGTAGAAACTTGCATTAATTTCACTACAAGGCATTAGTTGCCTTGGCTTTAATATTCAATCTGATGACAGATAAGTTTTTACTTGAGAATTTAATTCCTCCCTTACATGTTAGTATGCGTTTAACTGAAATATGTCAGCAATTAATGAAGCCACTATATCTCTACTACTTACTTTCCACAACTCTATTTAATTTTCTTTTCCCAATGTGCGTGGTAAAACATTTTCTCTACCTATTTTAATGACAAAGTTGACATATCAGTTTTAATTAAGAATAAGTATCTTTTTAGATGATTTAACATATTTTTCTTATGAGACGAGTTAATCTGATTTATATTTAAAGTTAAAATAATATTTTTTTCATAAATCAGATCAAATTAGAGACTCGTCTCAAAAATTTGATCGAGATTGTCTCACATCTGTTTTTGTATTTATGAATGAAAGACCATAGACAATGACAAAAATTTATTGGTATCTTGGAAGCAAGAAAGCTCTATCTTATTTATTTAAGAGCCAAACTATCAAATGGATCTAGAAAACATATTTCTTCACAAAAGAAATGACGACGACGACGATGAAATTGATATTCCAATAATAGAAATTGAATTTGACTTATAATTATAGAGATCACAATTTCATTCCTACTGAGTACTCAATTTTTATTTAAGAAAATAAAAAAAAATTAGCTGCCAAAAATATTTTCTAAAAGTATTTTTTTTTATTTAATACAAAATCACCTGTAGATGTAAAATAATTATGAAATCTTCATTCTGCCGACAAACTTCTAGTGAATGTTTCCCTGCCTGCAATCAATTCATTCTTTTTTTTGGCTTAAAATTGAACACATTTTCTTCTACCACACCCTCTCCTTTTTATTAGAATTCAATTCTTACTCGAACCTATGCTACTGATTATTTATTTCTGATATTAAATGTAAGGCCTGTTTATGTCTCCTGAATTCTTGTTCTATAAATATTGTCATTCAACCCATGGAAGAGCAAAATCAAGGTTCATCGCATCAAATATTTATTTGCTTTAGGCTTAAATTTTCTTTAATTGTCATATTTTGCAAGGTAAAATATCGAAATTTTTTTTGTTTAATTTAATAAATGTTTCATCAAGTGTACTTTATACTTTTATTAATATACTTTGACTAGAACTTGCAGATTATAGCATAATGAGTTACAACGCCGAGAGCCCAAAACTCGAGCTCAAACTCAACTTATCGCCGCCTAGGGAACGTGGACAAGTTGTGTCTCCGAATGGGTCGATATCATTGTCACGAAGCTCGTGTCTGTCCTGGGAGAACAGCACTGGGGAGAATCCTCGATACCCTACTAGCCCGGAGGCGAATTCGATGATGCTGGTGGGGTGTCCTCGTTGCCTAATGTATGTAATGTTAATGGAGGAGGATCCGAAGTGCCCCAAATGCAAGAGTACTGTTCTGCTTGATTTTCTTCATGAGGACAGCAACCGAAAATTGAAGAAATGAAATCTGATTTGCTCAGTGAATCTTGATCCATCCATTTTCTTGGCTCTGCTTTCACCCCTTCTTTTCTGTTCTTTTTTTAAAAATTATTTTGTTTATTTTTTTGGTTTTCTTGGTTCTTCTCTCTAAGTGATTTAAAGCAGAGGAAATGGCACTAATTGTAGGCTGGTTATGTAAAACCTTTTGTTTTTGTTTAATAAAATAATCGAAATTTGAAGTAATGAATCAAAATTTATATGAGTCAGAGCTCGAAAATCTGTCCTATCGAGTTCGAGTAATGAATTTTTTTCCAAAAATTAAACTCACTCTCCTCTAATTTTATCAGGATCAACAAGAAAATAAAATTGTCCAACGTAACGCATAATTATTGGCAATGAAATCTTTTCTTTTATACAAATTCGTTTCATAACGACGGATAACATTATCCTCTAAACTAAAATCAGTACGTCCATTTATGAGTACAACATCGCCAGATTCTTGAAAGTATATTGGAGAAATTAAATAATGGAAGCTTTACTTGATGAAAAAATGTATTATTTGAAAAACCCTTTATTCCAAGAAGACCAGCCAAGGGACGAAAAAATGCAAAGTAGAGCCATGGAGGCGAATCCCGCGAGGAGGATGCCAGTTGAAATGTTGGCCATGTTCAGGTATTTTTTCCCTTCGCCGATGGGATGGAAAAATCTTTGAAACTCGAACGATATGCCGAAACCAACACCAACTCCAGTTGCCAGCAGAAATGCTATTACCTGCGAATTGTTTCCACGCGAACACTTGAATAACCTGGTTTGCTCACGCGACATGCGACATAGAATATAGTTTTTTTTAAAAAAAATTAGAAATCACTTGTTTTTTGTTCGAGCTTTTATTGTCTAAACTTTGTTTTTGCGCAGCTGGAACCAGACGATTATGGTCGACCTGCCTACTTAGAGGGTTGGTCTTAGTGCAATGAACCCGAACACTTTTTTTCCATATATTGAGTCCAAAAATTAAAAACGTTGAGGAAAGATTTACCTTGTCCCCATAAAAGTCAAACTCTTGGATGAATCCGTTGTGTATCCACCTCTTCTCTTGTGCAACATTATATATTGCAAATGGAATTTGAATGAGTGTATAAATAACTCCTACGCCACCAACTGCAACTACGTACCTATTCAAGAACATCAAATAAATCACATTTTCGACAATCCTTGAAACTACATGACAAATAATTAGTCAAACAACGTTTTGGTTTTTTGTTATTTACGTGCAATAAGTTATTTTTTCACTTCTAGCTAGTCCTTTTTCTCGGGTATGCTTAAGTAGCGTCAAATATGTCAGTAATGTCCAGCATCATGTTAGCATCATTTCAACAAAAATGATGAAAGATGACTAAAAATATTTTAATAAACCAAACTTATTAAACATACATAAAAGTTTCAATAATTGAAATTAATAAGACCCAAAAAAAGGTGAATTTATATATTGTTTTGATAATCTGCCTCTCGTAAGTATAACGTAAAAGAAACGGATAATCGTGTGTTTTTCTAGTTACCTATAACCGATAATGTCGTAGAACATAGCCTCGGAACCATCAACATCTTTGGCCTTGTTAAGGACCATAACCACGATGGAGGCAGCCAAGGCTAAAAGAGTGAAGATCCTCAGAAAAATAATCGTGTTTAGAATAGCCCGGCGAGCCATTAATGCTCCCAAATCCAAAAACTGGCCTCTGTGTGTGTTTTCTTTACTCGAGTCCCGAAGTGAGAAATATAACCCTTACTTATAAACAAACTAGTATATGTTGTGACTAATAATAGTTCCTTGGATATGCCGATAATTGAACGCGTTCACGGAGATTCTGCTGCTTCTTGCTGGCCATGGACAACAACAATGTACGGATGAAGAGTTTGGCACCAATATTATTCGGCTAGACCATTTTTTAAATTCAAATCTAGCTTTCCCATGAAGGAAGAAAAAGAGAAAAAATTTTTTTATAGGTATGGCGTGATCACATATCTTTATCCGTTAGACATGTCAATTCTACTCATATTTACGATAATAAATCATATTTTATTTTTTATGGGTGATCAAATAAAATATATTTATCATAAAATTGACTCGTAAAACTGTCTTACAAAAGTTTTTGTTTATTTTTTAATAGTAAAAAGTGGAAAGAAACAAATATCAGTTGACGAAAGGGTCAAAGAAAGATAATATCACATCCAAATTAGTTGCTCAATAAATAAATATACGACATTCACGATCTTGTGTAGAAGAGAAAAGAAGCTAATAATACCGAGACGAAACAGTATGTAAAGACAGTTTCCTCCAAAGTCCAAAGGTATGCATTATCACTTAACAAACAACAGGAACCATTTGTCCATTTCTATACCAAATTCTGGTTTTTCAAATTGTACGTATTTCAAGCTTAAATATGAAGTTTTTACATCGATAAATATATTGGAAAATAGCCCCCCCGAAAAAATTCAGAATTCAATCTAAAACTACGCCAAAATCTTGTACTCTATCCCCGACAAAAATTGCAACAATGGCAATAAATATCCGCCACTATTCGGACCCTGTTTGTTTCTGACGTGGTGCAAGTTTCATCAGCATTCGATTCGAACGGCCCCGCTCTCTGATGAAACGAACTTGGGCTTACGGTTCACTTTCACTAGGCACTGGACAACATCTCCCACCTGGAAATCAAACCAATCTTGGATCACGAGTCCGCAGTCATTCCCCTTGCCTACTGCCTCCACATCCTGCTGCTCCCTTTTAAGAGAAGCACAGGAGCCTTCAAACACGATTTCTCCACTCCTAAGAAGTCTCAGCCTAGAAGATTTTGTGAGACGGCCATCTACAACACGACAACCAGCAATTTTTACATCCTCTCCCTTAGCTTTGCTTCTACCCTTGAGTTCGAAAATGTTCAGAACATGAGCTTCTCCAGCAACTTTGGTCTCAAGCGTTCCCGGAGCCTTTTCTACAATCAGATTTCCCATGTCCTCCAGTAGATGATAGATGATACGATGTAATTTTATCTACAAGTTACATTTGAGTCATACATCCCAAATTGCATCAGCAAATATTCAAATCTAACATACATATAAATATACCACTTCAATTGTGAATTTCTTTATATGTCTTTGTTCATTTAAATTGACCAATTAAATTATTAAGTTATCTTAAAGGTTTTTTTTGTAATTCATTGTCCATCTTAAATGAATTTGGACATTAATACACATTCCTCTTAATTTCTTAAATTTTATGCCTAAAAATTATTTTTTTACATTTCTTTGTTCATTTGAGTTAGCAAATTAAATTAATATATCTTTTTAAGGGTTTTTTTGTGATATGATTCATTGTCCATATTAGATAGATTTGGACATTAATTCACATTCTTCATTATTTTCTAAATTTTATGTAAAAAAATTATTTATTTACATTTCTTAGTCAATTTTTGTGATTCATTGTCCATCTTAGATATATTTGGACATTAATACACATTTTTTCTTTTTTTTTTTCCTTCTAAATTTTAAACTAAATTTATGATATAAGCTTAATAAAAAATTTGATCAATATATAATCCTTGTAATAAATATGAATTATATTGATAGTTTATTATCTTTGTTATATATTACAATTTTACATATAAAATTTTTTAACTGAGTATTACATATTATTTTATTTATATATGTTTTTTACTATATATATTTATTTGAATTGTATTATATTAAAATTTTATTTCTCTTAAATTATTAATCACCAATATTAATTTATAAATGATTGATTCTGATATAAAATTAATTGTCTATAATATGTATTCTTAAATAACATAAAAATTAAATAAAATCTGCAATGTGTTAAAAGTTAGCAAAAGCAAAAGTGATATTTATCTTAATAACAAGTTTAATGATTTTATTTTAACATTATTATGATAATTTAGTAAATTAAGAGAATTTTATTTGACGTTTGTCTATGTGTACTCTATTTAAGTAAATTTTAGTTTTGATTTTGGTAAAATTCACTATTTTGTTAATTTTATTTTTATTGTTTTTTTCATTTTGAATTATATTTGAATGAAAATTATTTTTGCTGATTTATCATTTAAGAGAGCTGTATTATGTCGCAGATTGAAAAATGTCATATAAATAATTGAATATATATGATTTATTGTCATGATGTATTTTTATGTATTGTGTTTTGATATATTTAGATTGATAAATACTTATAAACATGATATTATTCAAACGACTTTAAACATTATCTAATTCTCGTGATTATATTTTTCATTATTAGTCTCCTACGTGCATCGCACGTGTACATTCCTAGTTAAAAAAAAATATGAGTGAAAGCCCAATCTTTTACCTTTATTTTGGCTTGAGTTGCTGAAAGACTGATCGAAGTTGGGGGATCCCTGACGTTGAATCCAACAATACACGCACCACAGGCTTGTGCCATATCAACATCAGACTGTGAAATAGGTCCAACTCCAGCATGAATGACCTTCACATATACCTGGGACAATCAAAAGCTAAAGCGTGAAGAAGATTATTTTTCCAAAGAGAAGAAGATTTATAATCATAAGAACTAGCCGCACCTGTGGACTGTCCAAACTTTTCAACGAATCTGCAACTGCCTGGACAGTGCCTTGCACGTCCCCTTTTACAATTATTGCCACTTCAACCCTCTGAGATTTATTTTCTTCTTCCTCATTGGCCTCCACTTCCGCCTCCGACATCTTCTGCCTCTCCTCTTCCAGTCTCAAAAGTCTATCCTTCTCAAATCTCTTTCTTCTTCCTTCACTAAGCATCCTCGCTCTTTCTTCAGACTCAACCACAACAATGTCATCACCGGCCATTGGAAGCCCCTTCAACCCTTCGATCTCGACAGGCATGGCTGGTGTAGCCTGTGGAATCACTTTTCTTGTCATATCCTTAATAGACCTAATTCTTCCCCACTCACAACCTACAACAACATGCTGCCCGCAAACTAAGGTCCCCGCCTTTACTATTGCAGTAGCCAGTGGACCGCGCCCCTTATCAAGCCTTGCCTCAACTACATAAGCTTGGGCAGGACCATCAATTCGTGCTTTTAGATCCATTAACTCGGCCTGGAGAAGCAAAGCTTCCTCCAACTTATCCAGCCCACTTTTGCTTGTAGCGGAAACCTCAACAACTTGGACATCTCCTCCCATCTCCTCCAATGGCAACCCTTCAGACGCAAGCTGGACTTTTACTCTTTCTGGATTAGCATCTGGTTTGTCACACTTGTTAATTGCGACAACAATAGGTACATTAGCTCCTTTTGCATGAGACATTGCTTCGAGAGTCTGAGGCATCACACCATCATCAGCAGCCACAACAAGTACGACTACATCTGTAACTGCTGCACCTCTGGCTCGCATTGCACTAAAGGCAGCATGTCCTGGAGTGTCAAGAAAAGTGATAGATGCACCAGATTGCATGCCAACAACAAATGCACCAAGATGCTGAGTTATGCCGCCAGCTTCTTTAGCTGCCAACGAAGTTTGTCGAAGAGCGTCTAGTAAAGATGTTTTTCCATGGTCAACATGACCCATCACTGTCACAACTGGAGGGCGTGGTAAAATTTGAGCATCTTCTTCCGAGTGCAGCCTACGAACATTGACTCCAACTTCCTAAGAGTTTATATGAACCCTGATTAAATTATTGTGAATAGAGCAAAACAAACCAAAACAAGCAAACTATTGTATTTGATTAAAATTTGACGTTCCCACCTTTGATATTTCTTATGAAGTATTTTCTATTTTCTTTCCACACCAGTGCAAGGTTTAAGTACTGAAAAAACATAATGTTCAAAAATTGTAGCAAAACAGCCCAACCCTTAGAACATGATGGACTCCCAAGTTGAACCATGCAATACTGAAGAAAATATATTTTCAGTTTACTTTCAGTTGATTAAGGCAACACATTGAACAATAAAAGTCACAACTGGTTGAACATTCTTCCATGAATTACTGAGAGTAAGAATATCTGGTACTGAAACAAATAATAATTAACAGTTAAAACAGAGAACCATTTCGCTTGGAATAGGGATGTTGACACAAATTTCATCATAGTGATTCTTTTCTTCTTACAAAACATGGTGTTTTGGTCAAAACTTTGTTAATAAACAGCATCCAAGATGCATCAAAATATTCCTTATTCATCAAAATTAGAATAATAAAAAAATCAGATTTTTAACCAAATTTGATTTAATGGAATACCATGGCAACAAGCTCTGCTATGTCAATGCTGAGAGCACCAAATTCTGAATCAGCTCTCTCTCCGACATTTGTGATAATGTTCTGAATGGTAGATGTAGACTCTTGACATCGCTTGGCAAGTTCAACTATGGTCATGCCTTCAAATATTTCAATTGTTTTATCTGGCAAGGACTTCACAGATCTTTTTAGTTTAGGAGGAACATAAGGTGCGTCAACAGGTGGTTTAGCCTCCTTCTTTCTCTTTGAGAATTTCCCTTTACCCTGCCCTCTCCTAGAAGTCTTTAAACCTATAGAGTCATCGTCCATTCTCCTAGCCAGAAGTTCCGAACTTGCATGGAAACACCTATACAAATTTTACCTATCATCATACTACTAACAATTGAAGCAATACAGAGATATAATCACAGGTAGCCCCCAGATACCTCAAACAAACAGAACACCAGAACATGTAAGTCATAGAGCAATGACAAAGATATGCACTTCTACAAAATCAATATGAGATGCTTGAAATAGTAAACGCATAGCCCCAGCTTACTTCTCATGTGTATATGAGGTCTGAAAGTCCTTGCATGTAACTCCGACTTCAATCAAAAGAAAAGAGGAAAAGGAAACCAGCTATCAGAAATGTACCTCCAGCTAGTTTTGAAATAACTTAACTTTCCTCTGACATTTTTAAAATTTTACACTTGGTTCCTACTCCTACATCTGATGTGCATTTTGATATCACAGCAAATTGTGAGTTTGAATTTAGATGAGAAACAGGCTAAAAGTTGAGGGTTTTGACTTAGACCATAAAATCAATCTTTCAATTGTTTCGTTAGTATAAAATATAAAGTGGCACAAAACAAAGGATTGATTGAATAAAAATAACATAAAAAGTACACAATCTTACTTTTGAAACAATGTATGCAGGATCAAGTACGAAACAACCATGCCATATAAATATTACAAATTAACACTTATTTTTTGAAATGTTTACAAAACAGACGGTTTGTCTTGGCCATCAATAAGGAAAATATATCAGTCATTGTGAAAGAAGATGGTAATAAACCCCAACCCCAACCCCCACCCCACCTCCCAAAAAAAAGAAAAAAAGAAAAAACCCAAACCCCAAAAAGAAAAAGTGTTATGGCCTGGGGTTTTCAAAATGATGTATAAGTTCTAATACAGCTACTCAATATTCTAACAATTAATTCCTTCACAAACAATTTGGAATTTTAGACAAAACTAAGGATTGATCTTGGCTTTCACTTCCCACTATAAATTATCGAGTGTAGATATCTAATCTAATCAAAATCTTTTCCATTCAAACAAATAAGTCTACTAAGTAGAATCTTTCGCTACAAATAAAGAAACTTAACTCTAGCTCCTACTAAACAAGGAAGTTTGAGAAGGTTGATCATTTTTGGCCACGCTATTGTCATGTTACCTCCATATCATACAGCTGATCCAAACATATTAACAGTATGCCCCAAGCTATGCTAGACTCCAAATGCTGAAAATTCAGTACCCCATTGTGCTCTTCACCGATGATACAATTTTGTCCAATTTTCCAGAAACCGAGGGAAGTGAAATAGCAATAAAAAAAATCTCATTGAAAATCCATCCTCCACTGATGAAACAATTTAACAGAGATGATTGTGATGAAACAAACTTCATCACAAACTGACTTACCTCGTTGAGCACTTGTTGGCGAAAAGAGGGAGACCATCACCTTCACCATAAAATGCCGGAGGGAAATGACTCCCTGAAACACAAACCTAAAAAAATGTGATCAAACGAAAATTTGACTTTGAGCAATAGTTCATCAAAACATTAACGTTGATCTAATTCTCAACAATCATGATCCACATCTTCATATCAACAAATCTTAACTGCATAAGAAATGGATAAAAATAAAAATCAGGATTACACGGTACGGTGCATAAGCCTCTGGCAATACTCAAACCAACACTGTTGGTCACCAAGATATCAGCACACTAGTAACACTACACTTTCACTTAACTACCCTCCCCAAGAAATGAACCATAAGCAATACCGAAATACTTAGCCAGCATATTTTTACCTAGCAAGTCTACGACTGAAGCAGATGGAGCTTTGGCAGAATCATCAAACCCACATTTCGAAGCCAGAGCAATTGAATCTCTAGACGTCACAATAAACGCTTTGGTAAGACTATAACAACCACCCTGCACGAAAGTTCAAGCAAAATTTCGATTTTTTATAGATTTGCACAAGCACCAATCGTATAAATTCAATTAAAAATAAAATAGATAAGACAATCAGATCTTTCGATACAAGAAGAAACTGGGTTTCAGTTAAAACAACATAAGTGGTCGACTACAGTCGTTGAGAGTAGTGAATTGACCGGTGAAATCAAAACATCATATATTTCTACCCCAATCTGCCAAAAAATTCAACTCATGAAAAAAGAGCAATATTGAGAAATGTAAAATCATTTAGGTAGAAGAATTAGAGCAAAGATACAACGAGGGAACACACCTTTCTTCCAAGAGCCCTCCAAGCCATTAACGATTATGCAAATCTTCAGAACTTCAGTTTTACCGAATCAACAGGGAGTATACTTATCATCACCTAGGGTGAACATGATTTATATGCACGAAGCCATGTCGGGAGGGTTGGATACGGCGGAAGAGCGCTGGTACGACGGCCGCGGAGGACGAACCTCGGAAGGTTACGAAAAGCTTCGAGTCCCAGTTCTGGTTTGGAGATTTTTTTTAATTATTTTTTTGGAATATCGTGATATGGGTCATTAAAAAACGAATATAACGGATTAAAAATTAAAAAAAACTATAAAAAAATATATGAATAATACTTATATTATAATTTTACAATCATTTTCATCGTTCTTTTTATTTGTTTTTTTCTTTTAAAGAAATACTATTTAAAAATATATTTTGTTTATTTAAAATTTAGTTAGAAAAATGAAATATCCTGAGATTTTTAATTTACAAAAAATAATTACAAAAATTCCGGTGAGACGGTCTCACGGGTCAATTTTGTGAAACATATATTCTATATGGGTCATCCACGAAAAAGTATTACTTTTTATGTCAAAATATATTAATTTTTATTGTAAATATGGACATGAGTGATCTGTCTCACGTTAATATCTTGTGAGATAGTTTTACGACTCTATATTCATCAGACGCTCGATCTGTCTTATATCTATCGTGAAAAAAATATTTTTTTGACAGATATGCCTTTACCAACGTCGATCCATAGAAAATCTCTGGCCAAATGACATGAAAGGAAAGTGAACGAATGAAAGGGTCACATTCAATATTATTTTTTAGTTGTCTTATATGTTTATTAATTGTTCAATGTTTTTATGAGACGTACATGTTTATTTTAAAGGGAAAAAAAAGGTACTTATGAAAAGAACAGAAGTGTTACATGTATATTTATGATGATTTTACATATGTTATTATGAAAAACGAGATGCATAATGTATTATTTGTTATGTACAAATGATTAACTTCTCGAGTTTTAGATTCACTAGATTTGATCGGTGTATATAACGATGACCAATAGGGTGATAATACTCGAGGGATCTGCTATCAGATTGTGTGTACTTGTTCAAGATGTTTCCGCGAATTTTATGTCATTTTCTTTTAAGTTGAATATTTGATATAATACTTTGTTAAATTTTGACATGAAGGTTAGAAAAGACTTTCAGTGTTGATTTGAAAAAACTTTACTATTGTTATGTGAGCGGTGATTGTTAACAAGGATAATTTTAAAAAAGGATATTTCATTAATAACAAATATATTAAATAATAAATGGACAAACATAAAAATGTATATGAGAGGGTCTTACGGATTAATTTTGTGAGACATATATTTTATTTGGGTCACTCATAAAAAAATATTACTTTTGTGTCAAAAATATTAATTTTTATTAATAACAGTAAAATAACGTCCTTTTTGCTTTAAAAAATAGGGGGACGTTACAATTTTCTTTGTTAGGTATTTTTCAAAAGACGGTATTTTATTAATAACAAATAAATTTAATTTTTATTGTGTTATTCATAAAAAAAATATTATTTTTTATGTTAAAAATATAATTTTTTATTATAAATATAAACCGTATTGATCCGTGTTTTAACAACCTTCATAACCCAAATCATGATCATCAACGCTGATTCCAAGTGCGGAAGCATATGTGGTGTATTGGTGCATTAATATTGAAAATCATTAAACAAAACATATCTTTATTTGATAATTCTATTCCAATGTTAGCTTCAATTTTCTCTTGGTCGTCGCAATGAGAACATATACCCAAGCATTTCATTTTCATACCACGTCCTTATTTATTGTTCTTCCCATTTCCTTTTCTTTCTTTTTTAATAGTGTGTATATATATTATATATACACACATACGTACACGCATACACACAACTGTTGAATAAATCTATCGATTGCCGACATCAAATTTCAGAAAATTAAAATGAAATACGAATTTTTGTTTTTAAAATTCGAAATGAACCTACGTACAAGATTAATGATGAACTGAGACAGCCAACCACTTGTTCATTAAAAATTTCAGAGTTAGCAGCATATTAACATCTTCAACAATTCACAAATTGAACAAACTTGTAAATGAACTTCATAAATATATGCCTGCAGTTTAAGAAATTTAATTAATATTCAATTCCACATCATCGATCAACCTCCGTGCCGCTGCCGCCATTGCATATCTCCATGAACGCTTGAAGGATGGTCTCATGGTGCTGAGGTGAATTCAGCTGTAGAAAGCAATCAAGCAGCTGCTGAAGATCCCTTCTCGAATAGATTTCGTTCTCGAAAATCATCTGAAGCATGGACTGGCTGAAATCATGATAAGGGTCGTCGGAATCTTTAACTACTGCGAAGCAGTCGTGGATTTTGGGGCAGGAGCTGACTGTTTTCGAGACCTTGGGATGGTTTTTATCGGTTTCCGGGAAGTATAGCGGCGAGGAGTTGTCGATGTCGAGGGAAACTGTGGTGGAGGTGCAGTCTTCGTCGCCGTCGGTGATGGACTTCAGGCCGCCGTGTATCTCCCAGGAGCTGTTTGAAGATGAGGGGCAGCGGCTGGGCTTTTGATCTGAGGAGGTGGATTTTAACTTGGGTTTTGGCTCGATGATATCTGTTGCATTTGGTCCGCATCCACAGTCTCCATGTGGGGTGAAAATGCTTTTGAGCTGTTTCCATTTCTGGCCGGAAGACATGTTATCTGTTTCCAATTGCGGCGGCGGAGGTTGTGGGAAGAGTGGTGGCTTGAAATTCTTGGATTTTGTTGCATTCAATCTTGAAAAGATTTGCTTAAAGTGCTTTGGTGTGTAAAGGGAAATCGACACTTAAAGCTAACGTTATTGTAGCTTGGGAAGTTATATATAGAAGATGCATTGATTTCCAAGTCTTCGATAAGGCTGATATATTTGAATTATTTATTTATTTATTTTTATTAATCTCAATTCTTTATTTATACAGACTACTATTCAAAGTCAAATTAAATTATAACATTTCTAAAATTAATGTTATTGTTTACAAAATTATGCCATGTGTATACGCTCTATAATTGGTAGAAATCAGTTTCTTGTGGTGTTTGATTTTAATATTCTTATAATATATGCTAGAAGATTTGGAGAATAAATCTCCCTCGAAATCCTTTTTTTTTTAAATGTAATCTTGTGCATTATTTTGTATTGAGGAAATATCGGAGTACGTGATGAATGTGTTATCAGTAAATTTTTACTATATATGTAGATATTTATGTAAAATACATTATTTTTAAATATTTTTTATGCTTTTTCATTTTATTGAATATTTTTATTTTTAATAAATTTATCTAGCTTCTGTTTTTTTTATAGGATATTTCTTTTTGGCTTTAATATTTTTTTGCTTTGTTTTAGGGATTTTGTTTAAATATATAAGAACTTCACTTAATCACTTTAAAGAAATAGTATATGTATTATGTGAATGAATTGTAACTGAATATTTAAATTTTTGTTATGATCAAAAGCTTATCACTAGATCAAAAATTATTGTTATTAAGCAAAGAATAAATTTATTTTCTTATACTTGTGACAGCGCATAATATTCATACTTGCATGCTAATGGTAGACCGATTAATACGGAGAGTTGTTTGTTTATCATCTGGTGTCGTTTCGTATTCCTTAGAAAACTCTTACATTTTCCTCACAGTCGGTGATTATGTCTTCAGCAGGGACAATATGACTCGTTAATATTTGACGTCACTTTTTTACAGTCCACCTAGCCAACCAAATCAAGCGACACAATAGCAGTAGTTTGACACACAAGAACTTATCAAAATGTCATTATCTCATTCATGCACGTTTAAGATGACATTATTATTTTTATTTATATTTTTTAAATAAAAATTATGGTGTTTTATAATAATTCTTGGATGATAAGTAATATGATTATTTAAATTTATATAAGGTTGAGAAAAATTTATTTGTTAGTGAACTTTTACTGAGATGCTTTTTTTTTTCATATATAATATATTCATGGAACTTTGATATCTGATATATGAGACAAAGCTCAATAATTCAATGGTCTAAAATCTTAGTTTTGACCTAATAACTAGGAAATTCGGTACAAGGTTAAAAGCGAGTTCTCCAAACCATATCGACTACCCATGGAAGTCCATGTTACATGTTTATTTAATTTGAAATCTGTCCGTTACTACTTAATAGGCATATTATTTCCCAAAATATAGTTACATTAGTCAAACAATATTTGAATTCAAGACCTAATCTTGCAATTTGAGTAAATTAATAAAGATGATGAACTTTCTTGACATGAATTAACTACATTATAATAATTTAGACCTAATTTTTGAGAAATTATTAGAGTCCAAGTTTAATGCCATGTGACATGTATTAATTGGAAGTTGGACCATATAAATTGCTAATCACGAGCCTCACATTTTAGGTATAGATGTAAAATTATAAAGACATCCACGAGATCATTGCATTCACTAAAAAACCCAAAGTCTTCATACGTACATACGCAATATTTGCATACACATTAAAAAAAATTATGTTAAATGGTGTTTGTGTAAAACTCTAAATATTATATTAAAATATAAAAGTCACAAATTATTTTTATAATATTTTTTCTATGTTAGAGTTGATATAATCATTTAAAAATTATAAAATATAGATAAAGATAAANAATCAAATGCCATTTTTTCAGTAGAAATGTCATTTTCATTCTACATAAGTCACTACTTGTTCAAATGAGAAATTATATTTTTGATCATGTGAGTTGTTCATTTTTCATTTAAAAATTTAAAAAATTTCAAGTTGCATGTTTAATCTAATTAGTACATATTTTTACTTTTAGTCATTTTCATCGAATTGCTGATGTGATGACACACTTGTCAATAATGTCCAGTGTCATATCATTCATTTCATATGCTACATTAACATCCGATAAAATATGACTAAAATTGAAAATGATATGTCAGCACCCATTATAATAGTAAATGGATGATGTGGAGTGGACATTGTTGTATGTGAAATAGTATATAAATATTACATAATTTATGTGATAAATATTGAAATTGACAAAAAAAAATGTAAGAAAATTAAATTCAATATCATATCATTTATTTTCGACATGACATCAGCATTCCGGTGAAATAGAACTAAAAATGGAAACACATGCAAACTTATTGTAAAAAAAGTGTAACTTAGAATATATTTTGGACTCAAAATAGAAAATATACAAATTACATAATAAAAATGTAATTCCACTGTTCGCTTGAAAGGATTATTTGCCGGCCTTTTATCCAACCGTCATTAGATATATCTCATATATAAATGCCATTTAGTCTATCAAATATCTAAATTTGTTCAATGGAACTTTTAGAAACTTTTGACTCCATTGATTTTTCTTGGCACATTGCTCTCGAAAGTGAATTTTTTAAAAAAAAATTAATGAGCCTTTCGAGATTTCTATTAACTTCTTGAAACCGATAAAAAGAAAGTTTGCAGTATCTTACTAGATTTGAATCTCTAGAATGTTGATATTAGTGCTAAATACTTAGGATTAGTTATAGTATATATCTTTTTAAGTTTAATCTTGTTTCTCGAAGTTTGAGAAATTTAAGGATGACATGAATATAATTGGATGTTGCCAAGTTTCCATGAGATCAAGATTCTTATAATCTTATGCATGCAACAAACTAAAATCATTTTATGATTTTTTTTAAAAATAAATCAAATGTAAACTAATTATCTAATTGATTTGTACATAAAAATATTTATCTACATCCCTCCCTTGTTTGAAATTAGATTTTTAAGTTATCGTATCAATAAATTCAGTGCATATTTGATATTTTATCCCATCATTCTCTAAATATTTTGGCTGATGGAAAATTCCATAAAACATGCAATACACTTTGGGGGGATTATAGTTATCTGGCACACATAATATTGCGTGCATATAGTTTCTTATATTTTTTAAAATATTTTTATCATAAATTTTAAATTTAATAATTAGTAATCATTAGCTTAATTATATGGAATGAAATCTTTATTATACTTACTATATATTATTAAACATGAACACCTCATACTAACTAACTTTCGTATGTCAACTTGAGACCAAACTTTTTTTTTTTAACAGTTTAACTCTTCATAATATTTGTTAGTTAACTTTGCTGATATGTGTTTATTAATGTATTTGTACATATTTCTATTTTTTTTCGATTTTCTCTCACTTATCCCTAATTTATATAAAAATATAAATTATTTTAGTAAATCTTATCTATTACTAATCTATAAGTATCATATATCCTAATCAAAAAATATTTTCTACACAAATTATTAAACACGAAAAAATTTAACATGACAAGTATTCGTGCCACGGAACACTAATATAAATAGATAATACTGAGGGGAATGACAATGAAACGATATAATATTGGCGATTGCTTAGAAAAATAAGAAATTAGTAGAATGACCTCTATAGACTTTTGTCATACTTTTCTTTTAAAAGTTGATGTTTTTGAATTATTATTCGGTATCTTTTCGATACGATAATTTCGGTATATCGAAAATTCAGTATTTTTTCCCACTCCTAGACAGATTATTGAGCTCACAAGTATAATCATTGACACAGTCCATAAAAGATAGGTGGATCTTGTGTGACTATATTTGATTCTAATCAATTAGTATATTTAATTTTCATTTGACATGCTTCAATTTTATCTGGCAGGACTTTGATGATTCCACTCACGAATTCACGTGATGCACTTGCGTCTGAGCAAATTCTTGGAGCTTCTATTCCCTTGCATGGACATTGTTTCCTATGTTCTCCTCTAATATGGGAAGTTGTGTAGATGCATTCTCATTAAAAAAAATTAACTGCAGTATTAATAAATTTCTAAATCAACTAGATATGCGAAGAGATTAACGTCACGTGTAATAAGTAACTAAAGTTCATAATATCACATTTGACGTTGTGTCCGGACAAAAATAATTTTTTATTTTACAGTGATTGGAAATTTTGATTATTTCACAAGATGGTAAAAGAATAATAAATTACAGATTCTAAATTGATAAATTAGTGTGAGCTTATACACGCGGTTATGCACTCTATCAAGCAGAATTTTTTCCTTTCCCCTAAAAATTCAGGATCATAACGTAAAGTTCACGATCAATCAGAACAAATTACTATTTTTGCAGAGATAAATCTATGCTTGATCTTGTATGATCTTTAAACCATTAAAGTAATCAACGATAAATCAAGTAACAGTGATGTCTGTAGATAAAATTCTATGCCACGTGGGCAATGTATTCTTAAAATTGTACTTTGGACAAAGAGAACATGATCCATAAAACCATTTTAATTGTAATTAACAAAACTATTAATTAGCCTTTATCGTGAGTGCGTTTTTAAACTATATGGAATGTGGTTTGGCGCCTTCAATTAGCTGGCATTCTCTTGGGCCACATTCGGCTTCTTGATTTCCAAGGCCACACGGGCTATTCAAGCCTGTTAAGCCCAAATTTTTGTTATTGGGCTTATATCGCATCGCAGCAGCCTTCCAAAAATAATGTATGCTGGTTTCTATTGCTTTAAATTTTCTGGCTACTCTGGGCTTGGTCGTTCTATAATTTTTCTCTAAATACTATTAAAATTCTAATTATAATTTTTCAACTAAATATTTTATGTATTATATCATGCGCTCAAAAATTAATTTTTAAAAATATTGTAAATTTGAAATCTGTTAAAATATTTATAAATCAATAGAAATTTTGGATTAAAAAAATATACTGAACTTTACAAGTTTCCAAGAATATGTATGCTTAATCAAATTGAAAATGTAAATATAAAAGCTGGATGAATGAATATATGATATATAAAAAAATTTCATAGTGTTAGACAGAGAAATTTAATTAATTTTTTTGGAAGTAGAAATTTAATTTCAATTATATACAACAATTCGGATGAAAGCCAATATTTATTCAGGACCTAACATTTTATTATGTGGCTTGACTTAAAAACTTTTGACCAAAAATTGCAGACCACACGATGTGTTATCTAACATTTTAAACATGATTTTAAAATTTGTAATGAGTTTGCAAGGCATTTAAGTAAATTTGGTACAAGTGAATATTGGCCACACATTGGTTTTGAAACATTTAATTAGATTTTAGAGCGAACCTGCCAATTTGGTAAGATCTAATTTTGAAGCGTGAATAGGGGTGGGCATAGTTCGGTTAAAACCAAAATAATCGAGAGGACTGAAAAATTCGGTTTAAATGATTTGATTTTATCGGTTTTTCGGCCGGTTATAGTTTCAAAATTAAAGAAATTCGATTTTTCGGTTCGGTTTACGGTTTTGATCCCCAGAAAACCGAAATAACCGAACCGACCATATTATATTTAGCTATAAGGCTTTTTGTATAATGAGCTAATAAATGGACCTTAGTCATGTGACAAGTTCAATGTTGACTATTGACTAATCTTCTCTGATAAGAAATTTGTTTTTTTTAATGTTTTAGATTACAATTATTTTGTAATTTAATGTTTGATAATAATTTTCTCATTTTTTAGACTTGATCAATATTGGATGAGATTCTTGTGTAACCGATATATAAACCTTTCAATGAAATATTAACTAGTTAAATTTATGCATTTTCACTTATTGTTACAATATTACGAGTTATCCTAACTATTTTAATGATTTTATTGTTTTTCACAAAAATAAGATTTTTTTGATATGATTGAGAAAGATTTTGTTAGTTTCAGTAAGTTTACATATATTTAAGTTATGTTTCAAGATCGTGATTCATAATCACTATTGTGATGAATTTAATGTCATTTTTGTTTTTAGTTTTGCAAAACAGGATTTTGGAGTTTGACAATTGGAAGTTCAAATTGTTATTAAGCTCATTTTGTTAAATGTATTGGGATTTGAGATGCAAAATCTATGTACATTTTGGAGTCTGGGAATTGGAATTTAATGACTGTGTATCTTTTTATTGAAGAGCTACTATTTGAAATTGTATTTCAAATTGTTATTGAAGCTTAGATTGTCAAGTTATAAGTTTATTGTAATCATATATGTTTTACTCATTTATTATCATTGTTTTTTATATGTGTTGCATTCATCAAGCATCAAGTGATGTATAATTTTATTTTTAAACAAAATATTATAAAACTGTATATAACCGACCATATAAACCAAACCGTATCACAAAAAAACCGGACCGAACCGTAATAAAATGATTTGGTTTTGGATCAGATATATTTAAAACCGAAAAACGAAAAATCGAACCGTTAATAGAGAAAAACCGGACCGAACCGACCGACGCCCACCCCTAAACGTGAACATTGCAGAACATATGATCATCATGTGATCGATCAAATAATTCTTTAAAATACATTGTCTTCCTCCTTCTCGATAGTCACGTCCTATCTATTCATTTCCATAAGTTTGTCCTGATCATGCAGGATCCTCAACCATCCAATTTCGGGTCTAAATTTAATCGTTTTAGTCATGTTTTTCAATGTCATCAAGTTTGTGATGCCTTTTTATCTGTGAAGATCGATAAATCTCAGTTTTAAAATTCATAAAGTCCATAATTTTACTTTTTTTTTTAGAAAAAAAAAACAGTTAGTTTTGTCATTTGTTTTATACATATCTAGGTCACTATTTTAAACATGCAACACAGTTTGAGCTTGTGTGTAGAGGTATAAACTAACATAATCGAGCCAAATATTACTAAAAACTTAAGGTTCGAATTAAGTATACTCGAGTTCGAGCTCGATTTTTAAATTTGGCTCGAGTTCAGCTCGAAATCTCTATTCGCGAGCTATTCGAATAATTGTTCGGATAGTAAGTGAGAGTTGCTTTGTTTAACATAAAAGTACGTACAGAAAATATTGAAATTGTATGTATCAGATTTTAAGTGTTGTGTGCAATTATTGTAACATCTATCCACAATATGCACTATAATATATAAACACACAAATAAATTTTAATGACTAAAATATGACAGAATCAACTTCTGCGGTGCCTCAGGGCAAAATATTCACTAGAAAATTGTAAATAATCTACAAAACAATATTAGTGAACGTACGAAAAACGATCTTTCTCAATAAATCAAGTAAGTAAATTACATCCCAAATAAACAAAAGCAAAATCACGGATGCAACAATTGTATTGCAAAAATCCGGAGCTATAAATAACTCTTCAACCAATAATTTTCTCGAATGTTGTCTCCGAGTGTCTCCAACACTTCACGGCAACCCAACAAACAGTGTGAGTCATTCACGCAAAATCTTTACTCGTATAATTCTTTGTTCTTCTTTCGATTCTCGACAATCACCAAACACAAAAAACCATGTGTCGTCGTTGCCATGAAATTAACTTTCTTATTTTTATCTTTCTTTTGTCCAAAGTTTGAGTGGGTCTCATGTGAGACCGTCTCACATAAGTTTTTGCCCCAAAGTTTATTCCTTGTGTAAAATCATACACAGTAACACAAATATATGTGAACAAGAATTTCATTAGTAAATAAATTCTTTTGAATATTAATATGATATCTAAAGATCTTATCATGTATATCAATAAAAAATCTAAATAGTCTAGAATGACAAAACTTCATATTTAAATATACTAATATTATCAGCAGTAATATAATATATAATTAATGAAATATTAAAGCTCGCGACGGCTCGCGAACTATCGAACAAAATAACTTTTAGCTTGAGTTCGATAAATTCAAATACGAATCAAATATTTATGGAGACGACTTGAAAAAAAATGTTATTGAATAGGTAGAGTTGTCTTTTTTCAACTATTCTAAGCATGTTTTATTTTCTGTGAAATTCAATGAGATAGAATTAAGCTTTCTAGCTATGGTGATCCAAGATCTATATAAACGAGCTTTGATTTGAGCCATGCTAATTACCTCACTCAAATTACAGATACAAATATAATTAAACTACGTCATCGATCATGACTACTCCAAGAAGGTCAGGAAACTACAAGCGTAGCCTTTGGGATGATGAGTACCTGCAATCAATATCTAGCGTTTACGAGGTAAATTTATTGTGTATGGAATCGCTTCTATTTTCTTCCATCGTTCATTTTGATTCAGTGGAAACAAATCTCAAGTCCTGAGAAATGGCAGTATATTGCGTAGTAGACTCTCACAAAAATTTTCGGGTTGATAGTTAAGTTTGCTAGCTATTATCATTGGATGCAGGGAAAAGAAAGCGTTGAGAGAGCCAAGGAACTCAAAGAAGAGATTGAAGGGATATTGGAAGAGAAAATCATGGGGAAAGACTCAATTTTAGGCCAAATCGAGTTTGTTGATGTTTTGCAGAGACTTGGGATATCATACCACTTTAAAGGTTACATACACACAATTATGGAGGGTTTATTCAGTGTGAAAGATGGATGGGTTTCAACAGATTTGCATGAAGTTGCACTTAAATTTAGACTACTCAGACAACATAACTATTTAGTCCCTCAAGGTATATATGTATCATATATTTGCTCTATTTTTTGTCAGTGTTTTGTGGAAATCAGGCATCATAAATAAACTTTAAGAACTAGTTTTTTTTTTTAAACAATCCGTAATAATTGAAAATATTTTTTAAAATATTTTTTATTAACTTAAAAATCTAAGTTTGTTATTTATATTTTTCATTAAAATAAAAATACTTTTATTTATTTTAGTTTCAATTTTTAAAAAATGAGGGGTTTTTTTTTTTTTTTTTTGCTTAAATTTAAAAAACAAAGAGTTGCATATTTATTTTTCATAGGGGTTTTATGCTCTTTTTAATGTTCATATGAGTAAAAAGTAATATTTTTTCCATAAGAATACTTATGCATGCATGTTATATAAATTCGCAACTTATAAAAAAATCCTAAAATTTTAACGTTGTAGTTATGTTTATTTGAGCAAAAGTATTTTGTTACAAAGATCACTAATGATAAAATAAAAAGTAAATTAAATCAAATAAAACATACATATATCTAATAAAAATCATAAAAAATTAACAACATTTGTTACATGATTTCTTTATATTAATGTAAGCGATTTTGATCGGGTTGATTTGATTTATTTTTATCTAAAACTTAAACAAAACCAATATTTAAGGTCAGTTGATTTTAAAATCAATCCAAACCGGGATTGCCTTTGGTTTTACAATTTGTTTAGGTTTGGTTCAGAACAGCCCTTCCGCTTATAAGGTTGCTTTCAATGTACACAAAAATAAGATAGTCACGAAAAGAGATTCTACCTCACGAATGTTTATCGTGGATGGATATCTATTAATCTTGTCTCATACAAGGAAGTTTTCATAAAATGTATATATATCCAGATGTTTTCAGTACTTTTGTGGACAAGAATGGGAATTTCAAGCACAACTTATCCAGCGATACTAGGGGGCTTTTAAGCTTATATGAAGCATCTTACCTTTCCATGGGGGGTGAGGAAATCATGGACAAAGCCCAAGAGTTTGCCAAGTGCCATCTGGAGCAAAATTTAAAACAGCAGCAGCTCTTGGATCAGAATCTTCGCGCGGAAATAACTCGTTCTATGAAACATCTTCCCTTACACTGGAGAGTGCCGAGATTTGAAGCAATTTGGTTCATAAGCATGTATGAAAAGAGACAAGATACGAATCCTTTGGTTCTACAGTTTGCCAAATTGGATTTCAACTTGGTTCAAGTAATATACCAACAAGAATTGAAAGAGTTGTCCAGGTAAACAAACTTAATTGATTCATGATGAATCTAATTTCCACAATATTAGGTTACTTCAATCATCATTTCTTGAACATTAAACATTGCATTGCTATTAAATAACTATATCAAATTTACTTGTACAAAATGAATATTAATGTAGGTGGCATGCCAGCACTAAACTGGCGGAAAGGTTGAGTTTCGCGAGGGATCGATTGGTGGAATCCTTCATATGGAGCATAGGGATCACATTCGAACCACTGTTCGGCTATTGCAGAAAAATGATTGCAAAGCTGCTTGTACTAGGAACAATGATTGATGATATCTACGACGTTTACGGCACCTTGGATGAACTCGAACTTTTCACACTCGCAGTTGACAGGTTAATTAGCTAGCGTATATATATGCATCAATATCCCTGTATACGCATGATAAATATATATAAATTTGTCAATATTTGTTATGAAGTCTTAACTTTTGAAAGAAACAATTTTAACCTGTTAATTGTTGCAGAAGTCATAAGTTTGAAACTCTGAAATAAATAGATTTAAATCAATAAAAAGACCTTTTGCGTCACCTTTTAAATTTATTCGTAGATGGGACATCAATGCATTGGACCATCTCCCAGACTACATGAAGATTTGTTTTTTTGCGCTTTTCAACTTCGTGAACCAACATTCGTACGATGTACTTAAAACTCAAGGTTTCAACATCGTTTCGTGCCTAAAAGAAGTGGTATGTTTTTCCTCACATTTTTGCCATTCGATCTTCTGTTGCATGTCAGATTACATCTTTTACTTTGCTAAATTCGAATTTAGCGAATTGGTCTATCATTTAAAATCTCTGGTGAATTTGAAATTCATTATAATTATTGTTGAAAAATGCTTAGTTGGATATATAATATATTTGAAATTCAACGGATCAAATCTCTTTATTTAATATTTATGTTGGGTTTTATTTTCATTTTATTTTGAAAGAATGATTACTCTTTATCTAGTGGGCAAATCTTTGTAAAGCTTACATGGTTGAAGCAAAGTGGATTTCCAGTGGCTACACTCCTACCATTCATGAATTTCTTGAAAATGGCTTAGTCTCAATAGCCGGCCCTTTGGTATGTTTTTACTTGTGCATCTGCTGCGAAAATCCAATACAAGAGAAGATGTTAAAGGATTTCATACAAGTATCGGACCTAAACCGATGTACGGCAGTCGCTGTCCGTCTTATGGATGATTTGGGAACTTCGCGAGTGAGCATACTAAACTCATACGCGGATGATCAATTGAATCTTAGTTAGACGATGAATAGAAGATAATCTCATGGGATAATATTTTTTAAAAGATAACTATTTCATAAAATCCGAAATTATTTTTATTTAAAGAGGGCATGTGCTTGCCCCTAGCTAATTGGATGCTCCAAATGAAACCAATTTAAAATTGACCAAACACATACGAATTTATGACTTCTGTGTTTTTGCCATGAATCTCATCAAGGATGAAATGAAGAAAGGCGATGTTGTGAAATCAATTCAATGCTACATGAAGGAGGCTGATTGTTCTGAAGAAGAAGCTCGCGATCATGTCAAGTACTTGTTTCATGAAACAACGAAGAAATTTAATCGAGCGATGTTGTCTAATAGTCTGTTATCGAAGGATGTTGTTGAATGTTTTATGAATGTTATTCGGACAGCACAATGCATATATCACACTGGAGATAGGCACGGCATCCCCGACGAATCTAAGGAGCTTGTTTTGTCCTTGATCCTTGAATCCATCCCACTCGCATGAAAATAATGCATGTGTACGTACGTACAAGCTTGCCTGATGTTCAAGCCAAGCGGAATAAGAAAATAAGACGAATCTGTCAATAATTTCATGGAAAAAAATATGTATTTGCTCATGCATATTTTTTCAATTTTTGTCATGTTATTTATCAATTTAATGTCTTATTCCACTAACTTTCATTTTTTTCAATTTTAATCATTTCACTATAGCATTGACGCGACATTAGAAATGTCAGCAATGTCCATCTCCAAGCCAGCAGTTTCAATGCATGTCATCATTTTTCTGAAATCGCGTCGACACTCCAATAAAAATGGTTAAAATAGGAAAAAAAGTGCAAATTAATAGATTAAGACTTTAAATTGACTACTAACGGAACAAAAAATTAAGACTTTAAATTGACTACTAACGGAACAAAAAAAAAACATACAAGTTAGCTAGATGACCAAGATTGTGATTTTCCTATGAAATTGTATTTATTTATGCATTGGCTTTCCTATTGATTGTACGTAGTAAAAATATGTATTTTTTGAATTTGTCCCACACCTTAATTTAATATATGTGATATTTCCGATTCTCCTTTTTCTCATGGTTTTTATCTTATTATTGAACAATCATAAAAGTGAAGAAAGAAAATTACGGCACAAAAAAGGTTTCATCTTAATATCTTCTATTGTTTTCTCTTGTCATAGACCTATATATAAATTACTCACATATTGGAGTTTAATTTGGTAATCTTTTTAGGCTTTATCCGCTTAGCTTTGATCTGAAAAAGATTACTCACATGTCTTAATTGGGTCCTTCCACGTGCGATGCTTCCACTCTTAAAAGCAAAAGGTGTTGCTTAAGGGAGACGACTCGTGAATATTGTACACAACTCGTAAAAATAATATGCTCATATTTCGTGCGTTAAAATTATTTTTTGTATTACTTAATCTTTTTTCTAAAAATTTTAAAATTGTTGATTGAAATCAACAAATTTAAAGATGATTATTGTAATTAATTGGAACATTAGCGTGTGAGAAGAATATAATTAGTTTGTAACTGTTATATATATCTATATACCTATAAATATATGAGTTCTATTTGTGAGCTTACTATTATGACCTCTTGTTTTGCATTTTGATATAGTTGATAGAGTTATTTTAGTCATTATCTNTCATTTTGTTTTTCATTTCATTTGTTCACATATATAATTTGTTTAACCTTTGATGTTTCCCTAGAGCTAGCAATTGATGATACAAATAAATTGAAGTACTTTTATTGTGCTTGACATTCTTGATCCATTTTTATCTGATGTCTCTTTATTGGTTAGGCCATTTTTTTTTNTTTGTATTCTTTTTTCACTTGTTTTATCATTCTTCTTCACTTTTTTTAAATTGTTTTCTCCATGCTTTCCTTTTTCTTCTTTGTGACATTCGTTTTTTGTTATTTTCACCTTTTTCCCTCTTTGTGGCATTTGTTTGTCGAAAGAGGTTTTGCATTCTATTATGATGATTGTAATATTTTGTTTTCATTTCATTTGTTCACATATATAATTTGTTTAACCTTTGATGTTTCCCTAGAGCTAGCAATTGATGATACAAATAAATTGAAGTACTTTTATTGTGCTTGACATTCTTGATCCATTTTTATCTGATGTCTCTTTATTGGTTAGGCCATTTTTTTTTTCATTTGAGAAGAAAGGTAGAATATATATTTATATTAACTCAGTTTTTAGTTTTGTCCCTTAGTTTTGTCTCAAAGATGATGTTAAATATGTAGAAATTCGCTCTATTATAGTTGATAATGTTCAAGTCATTCTCATTTTTTACCATCTCTTATTCTGTTATATTACAATCATGTGAATGAAAATCTTTCATGATAGCAAGTGATTCAGGTTTTTTGTAATGAGACTTAATAGTTATAGCAGTTGATTTACTGATTTGGCATATGATCTTTTTTTATCAATCGTTAGTGAATTTTTGGCTAAATTTGAGATTATTTTGAAAATAATTTTACAAATCTTTTCCCCTTAAAATGGATGTTAGAGGAAGCAATCTCTATGTTTTGTTTACAGCCATTGCTCGAAAGCTATAAGATGCAAATTGTTGTTTTATGACGCATTTTTGCATGTAGGAATTTTTTAATGAAATTTAGATAAAAGTATCCACAAAAAATATGTATTCTGATATAAAATTAATTATCTAAATATGTAATTCTAAAAACCAAACATAAAAAAGTAAACAAAATCTATAAAGGGTTAAAAGTTAGCAAAAACAATTGAATTAAACTTGATAACAATTTTAGTGGTTTTATTTTAACAATAGTATGCTAATTTTAATTAATTAAGAGAATATTTTTTTTTAATTATTGCTTATAATTTTGTGTGCTTCATTTAAGTACACTGTGGTTTGGGTCATAGTAAATCAATTACTCTATTAATTTATTTTTATTGTTTTTCTTTTATGAATGAAATTTGGATGAAAAAAATATTTTCTGGTTTGACAAAGTTGTTATTATGTCATAATCACGTTGATTGAAAAGTTTGTCATATGAACAAATGAATATATATGTTTATGGTCATCATGTTATTTTATCTATTGTGTTTTGACCTGTTTAGTCATTAATAAAAATTTCTCTACCACTAATAATAAAAAAAAAAAAGAAAAATAAATAAAGGGGTCGCTATTTTTTTTTAAATAAAAAAAACCACTTATCCAATTGACCTTTATTATCGTGAGCTCTCTCTTTCTTCATTGACACGTTGCTAGCAATCGAAGCTTTTGTCCGGACACCGCTGCAGCCGTTGCACTCAAAGACAGCCTCTAAATTTAACACGGTCACTCCCAATCATAAATGCTACACTTCACGCTGTCCAAGAACCTCAATCAAGACACGAATAATTCGAACTTTGGCAACGTTGAGGTCCTAAAATTCGTTTGATCTTGGGTTTAAATCACAATTACACGGATAATTTAGAATTAGATAATAAATTACCGACCCAATTACGTACGTTTTTAAAAAAACTCAATCAAGAGATTCAAGACCCACCATTTCTGTCATATTACAAGCCATATTTGTTGCTACCTTAGCTCCACAAATATGGGCCATTTTTCGTACCCCATATCGCCAACTTTAACAGCCACTTTTGTTTAAATCAACAAGAGAAATTTCATGTCACACCCCTACTACCCTATGGTTTCTTCGTCATTAAGCTCTTAAACACAGATAACAATGGCTTCCTGTTTCTCATCTACTTGTCTCCCCTTCCTTTTTCTGCTAAATTTCTTCTTTTCTTTAGCTTCTTCTTCTCCTACAAGCAACACAGTTTCCATCTCACTTTTTAACCCAATTACATTTCCAGATCCATTCCAGAAGCTCACTCATTTAGCCTCAACCTCTGTAGCCAGAGCCCACCACATCAAGGATCCAAAAGATGCCCCAGTTTCCTCCACCCCTTTGTTTCCCTTTAGCGGAGCTTACTCAATCTATCTCAAATTTGGCACCCCACCACAGTCTATACCGTTGGTTATGGACACAGGCAGCAGCTTTTCTTGGTTCCCTTGTACAAAAAGATACATTTGCAAGAATTGTTCTTCTTCAACTGGGATTTCTTCCTTCATTCCTAAAAAGTCCTCGTCTGTTAGGATTCTTGGATGTTTGAATCCCAAATGTAGTTGGATTCACAAATCTTTTGATCCCAAATCAGGTTGTAAAGATTGTGGGTCGCTGAAATCAAACTGCACCCAAATCTGCCCTCCATATTTAATGCTCTATGGTCTAGGCTCTACCGGGGGTATAGCGATGCTCGAAACGCTGAGCCTGCAGCAAAGGATAGTGCCGAATTTTGTTGTGGGTTGCTCGCTTTTTTCGTCGAATCAGCCTGCCGGGGTCGCGGGATTCGGCCGCGGAGTTTCCTCTCTGCCCAACCAATTAGGCCTCAAGAAATTCTCATACTGCCTGGTCTCGCACAAATTCGACAACACCCCGACAAACAGCGTCCTAATCATGGATGGCGAATCTGATTCTGGTAAAAAGACAGCAAGATTCAGCTACACACCGCTGCTGAAAAACCCTATCAGCAGCAAAAATGTTGCCTTGGGAGATTACTACTACGTTGGCCTGAGAAAAATCAGTGTTGGAGGGAAGAAAGTTAAGCTTCCACAGGAATTCTTGGCTCCTGATTCTAATGGAAATGGCGGGACTATCGTAGACTCTGGCTCAACTTTCACTTACATGAATCCGGCTGCGTTTAAAACAGTAACAGATGCATTTTCGGAGCAGGTTAAAGACTACAAAAGGGCTAAAAACGTGGAGAATTTAACAGGTTTGCGGCCTTGCTTCGATGTTACCGGCCACGAAGCCATTAAATTGCCGGAACTGAAGCTCCATTTCAAGGGCGGTGCAGAAATGGGACTGCCATTGGAGAACTATTTCTTTGTCGTGAAAGATGATCAGAAGCTTCTTGTTTGCTTGACCATGGTGACTGATAACACGTTACTCGGGCCGGAACTCGTTAGCGGGCCGTCGATTATTCTGGGCAATTTCTTGATGCAGAACTTTCATATAGAGTTCGATTTGAGCAATGGAAGATTTGGATTCGTTCAACAGTCGTGCTCTGGGTAGGGAGATGGATTGTTGAACAGATATAGTGATTATGATGCAAATTTATATGGAATTATCATAGTTTGACAACGCTGTTTGCAGAAATTTCAGGCAATAAATTGAATTGTGATCGTTTTCTTTCGAGTTCATTGAATTTTATATATTGTTCGATTTCATGATTTTTATTTTTATGTTTTTGGAGCATCAATTGTTTGAGCAGTTAATTAGCTAGCATGGGTTGGCCATTACAAAAAATTAATTAATTAATGCAAGAAAAAGGACGTGTATGTATGTGTGTTAATGTATTATGGTGTATTAAATATTTGTGTGGACATAAATGTTTTTAAATTCTTGGATTTTGTTTGTGTCAAAATTATATTATTTATTTTGTACATTAATACACCCAACAACAAATGTGGTGGTTTTCATATTTTTGGGAGATTAAATTTAATTTGACTTTAGAAAAATGACAAAAATTTGTGTGAGACGATCTTATGGATCGTATTTTGTGAGACAAATCTCTTATTTGAGTCATCCATAAAAAAATATTACTTTTTATGCTAAGAGTATTATTTTTTATTGTGAATATCGGTAAGGTAGACCCGTCTCACAGATAAAGATTCGTGAGACCGTCTCATAAGAAACCTACTATAGAAAAATATGTTTTTGTTTACATATTTTGATAGGTTTAATCAATTAATTATTTCCTACTAACTTCGTCTCTTTTAATAATTTTGGGAGATTAAATATTTTGAAACTTTGGGGACGAGTGTGAAAACAAAGATTACATGAGATTCTTATAATTTCTTAATTATTTCCAAATAGTTGATCATCTTTCACAAAATGACTTTGGGCTTATTTGGCTTACCTTTAGCAATGTAACAAAATTATATGATCAAAATTAGTTAAACGAAAAAGTTATATAGATTATTTTTATATTATTTTGGTTTTTTATAGTCATTTTTAAACAAGAGATAATAAGATCATTTGAATTTGAATTTGAAATTTTTACTAACATATTTTACGAATAGGTTATAATAAAGAGGTTTATCCAAAAAAAGACAATGACACCAAAATTTATTTATACAATTCTATAAAATTTAATGATAACATCTATAAATACACGTGAACTCGAAATTATTTGTATCAATTGTATGTATATTTATAGAAAATTATATTTATTTTTTATTTATAAATAAAAAATTGACATATATTTTATGAGTAGGTCTCTTCTGAGACGGTCTCACGAATCTTTATCTGTGAGACGGATCAACCCTACCGATATTCACAATAAAAAGTAATACTCTTAGCATAAAAATTAATATTTTTTCATGGATGACCCAAATAAGAGATCTGTATCACAAAATACGATTCGTGAGACCATCTCACACAAGTTTTTGTCATATTTTATATATAAAATAAAATATAGATAACACGACTTAAGATCGAGTCATCGAGATATATTAAAAAAAAGAAGGATGCCAGATAGTCGGTAGTCGGTTTTTTTTAATTATGACTATCGTTATTACTTCGCGGCCGTTTCACCCGCCGGAGCTTGCCGCAACCACCGCTTGACCCATTCCAAATTCCTTTCTTTTAGAGCAAAAAAAAAAAAGAAGAACAATTCACTACTCTAGAACCCTTAAACCCCGACCATCTTTAAGGAACAGGTACCAAAATATTGGAATCATCCAGAAATTGACTGTCAATTACAGAGAATATTTTCCAAAAAAGCTAAATCCAATGCCTTGGTTGAGAAATTTCATCCAACTCTCCAGCACCTTCACTAGACAATCGCCGCTGCGCAAATCATCAGCATTATCCGTTCCTCCGCCGTTTCTCGCCCAACTATTGCGGCATCTTAGCTCTGATTCTGGCGGGAGTTATGCCGGATTGGGGCCAACGAAGGGGGACGAGAAGCCCAGAGTGGTTGTTCTCGGCTCGGGTTGGGCTGGATGTAGGCTGATTAAGGATATTGACACCAAGACATACGACGTAGTTTGTGTCTCCCCAAGGAATCACATGGTTTTCACTCCCTTATTGGCTTCCACTTGTGTCGGCACACTTGAGTTCAGGTCCGTGGCGGAGCCCATTGGGAGGATCCAACCTGCAATATCTCGTGAACCCGGCTCTTATTTCTTTCTTGCTAATTCCACCGGCGTCGATTTCCAGAACCATCAGGTTTTGAGCTTTTGCTGTTGTGTTACAGCCCTGTAGTCTTTAAGATCTTAGAATTTAATCACTGTCACATATACAAACTGTTACTCTCTTAGAGTTTATGCAAATAGTTCTATATTAAGTTTGAAAATTTGCATGTCTTTTGATTTATTATTTTTACTTCTTTGGCTCTTAGATGTTTATATGTGAGGTATTTATTCTCTGTCTGAGCTAAAATAGGATTGCATTGTGACTGTTTTTTGAAATTTAGAGTTGTATAATCGTAGATGAACATTTATCCCAAGGCTGGAAATCTTCTCGATTTTCAGATATCACGTTTATAATTGATTCAGGTTCTTGTACTTAGAGCAAGAATGGAATCTTAGTATATTATGCAAAAGAATCATAAATTTATATTATGTTATTGTTGTGATCATTGTTCCAACATGGAGTTGGCCTCTGTTATTTGGAGTCTTATGTTGACTTTTATTACAATTACTTTGGGTGATGTTTTGAGCAATTTATAGAAGAAAAATAATATTTCTTTCTAGGTTCGCTGTCAAACAGTCACTGATGGGACCCATACAGTAGATCCAAGGAACTTCAGCATCTCGTACGACAAGCTAGTAATTGCTTCTGGAGCAGAAGCTTCTACATTTGGTATTAAAGGTGCTAGAGAACATGCGATTTTTCTCCGTGAAGTTCATCATGCTCAAGAAATAAGGAGGAAATTGCTTCTAAATTTGATGCTGTCAGATGTTCCAGGTATGAGAAGTCTAGTAGTTAAATGTTTAAGTGGGATAATACGTGAAGTATGATAGTTAGGATCGTCCCCTTTTCACTGTGGGTTGAGCAGGCGTCACCGATGAAGAAAAGTGTCGGCTTCTGCACTGCGTTGTTGTTGGAGGTGGTCCCACTGGAGTTGAGTTCAGCGGAGAACTCAGTGACTTTATAATGAAGGATGTACATCAAAGATACACACATGTGAAAGATTATATTCATGTTACATTAGTTGAGGTTAGGCTTTGCTACATCCCATCTATGTTCTTGCTCTCACCTAGTCTGGTACAGTTTATCGAGTCAAGCTCATTTATAATTCGATTTTTTAATTTGTTAACCTGTTGCTCGTCTCCTTGCAGGCAAGTGAGATATTGTCATCATTTGATGACCGTTTACGAAAATATGCAATTAAGCAATTGACGAAGGTGAGGACTTCCGTGCATAATTATAGTGTTTGCTAACCATAATGTATAGCTATTTCAACACTTTTCCATGGAGCGTTCGTTACTCCTTTCTGCCCATATGTACACGTTCACTAGTGCTAACACGGACTCATGGACTTATTAACAAGCAAGCATGTATATAATATATTGGCTACTGACTGAAATCAAGCATAACACCAATCCATTTGGACAGATATTGTGGCCGTCATTGTAGATTTTGTGGGGACACAATTTGATATCCTTCACATGCAAATTAAGTAAATTTAACACTGCGTCTCAATTTGTAATATACACAAAATTTTTGAATTGTTCGTATACGGGTCTGCTACTTTTTCTTCGGTTTTATTTTTAACTGTCAATTCAATTTTTCCATCATTCACGAGATTTCTCATAAATCAATGTAGTTCTTGTGCTTTGGTCATGCATGGAAGACAAGATTTTAGGTCACACTAGTAGTATACGTCTTGTCACAAAATATTGTTTGTTTATTTTACATACTTTTTTGTCAAATTCCAAAGTTTCTCCTTAATGCTTCACAAATGTGATAAGTGGTTTCATTGTATTCTGCATCTGAAGATGAAAGTGTGACTTTTTTGAAGAGTAAGAAATTGGCTTTGTGCCAATATATAATACATATTCAGATTATCCAGTTCAATCACTATGTTGATCATCCACTTTGAAAATGTGGCAGCGGTCAGTTGATCCATATGCGTATTTTTCTTGTAACATTAATCCACCTTGAATAATGTAGGTATAGATTTTATTATTCCATGCATGTTGTGGTGTTCTCCAAGTCATAAAGAGCTGTGATACGCTCAATTTTCACATATAATTCTTCTTGCCATTTCCCATTACAAAAGCTGATACATCAAGGTGATTGACTTTCAGTTCTTTGCATCTTCATGTGCACCAACGGCAAGTACCATGCAAATAGCTCTCATGGGTGCAACAAGCGCATATTTTTTCTTGAAGATGAATACGAGGCATAATTAGTATTCTTTTCCAACAAGATGGGTTTTGTGTCTTCGGATCGGCACATCTTTCATTGAAAATTGTCTTTTAGATCTATTTTAATTTGATCTCATATTTTTATTTGGAATGATCTACTAGGTCCCAAGTTTGATTTTTCAAGATTGTGGCCGTTTATTCATCTTTCCTTTTATGCAGCCTCTTCAAAATTATAAAAAAAGAGAAGGCAATGTTTGATGAATCATAAATTTCTTTTGTTCTTACACTTATGACGAGACTTTTAGATTCTTATGAGCTGGAGATTAGACATGGACTTCAATTCGAACTTGTGCTTGGTTGATCTCTTTCATTTGTTGAATTGTTGACTGGTTTAGGTGGATACACGGTCTTTAGTTTCCTAGGAGAGGCACACGTAGCAAATGCTTTATAGAAAATTATATAGTAAGCAAAAAGAATCAGAGATGAATGATAGAATGAAAAATAGGAAATTTTTGTTTTTGTTTCTTAATTCAAAACACATGATTTAATTCATTCATAGCATTTATTGACTGGAGACTAAAATTAAGCATGACACCCACCATTTTGGGGAAACATTGAGAAATTTATTGGTAGAGAATTGATTTCCTTGACATGAAAATTAATGAAGTCTGTTTCTAACTTTAAATCAAACCTTTCATTGTTCATTCATTTATGGAATGAATCTAATGTACTCTTTGGTTTGGGTTCCAGCAATCAGAACATATATCTTCAAAAAATCTATGGGTAGAGATTTTATTGGAAAATGTGATGTATAATTAGTTTTATTTGTCTCGTTGTTTGAAAGCACATCTCATTTTATTTGCGTTCAATAACATCTTGGATTAGTGATGCCACATCATAGACATTTAGTGTTCCAATGATGTGTGACATTTATTGTCTTTGAGTAGAATATAATATCATAGTAAATTATTTTTGGAGAATAATGGAACTTTGAATTAAAAGTAGTGTGATCATATTAAGGATGTAAAAATATAACTTTGGTAAAGCAGATGAAAATGAGTTGGCATTGTTTGGTTTCATTTACGGAGATGTAAAAGGTTTCAAGTAATAGAAAACTGAACATAGCCAATACATTTTAACCTGAATGCAGAATATGCTGTGGCCTTGGACAACCATATTGCAACGGATATTTTTTCCCATATTTGAAGCCAATTTGTTCTACATCATAAAATAAAAGTTTTCTTCTCAAATGCCCTTGCACAGTCCTGAAGCCCTGCAACAACCTACAATTACACGCATCTTCTTAGGGCTTGTTTGTGTCTGGGAAAGGAGGGGGATTGGGAAGTTTTAACAATGTTCCCTTGGTATCCTTATTCTGCTGCACTTGTAGAGTTGTGGTACATGTGGAACTGGTTTTCTCTTAATTTTTGGATCAATCTGATACGTCGGTTTCTCAGTCAGGAGTTCGTCTTGTTCATGGAATTGTGAAGGACGTCCAACCTCAAAAGATAATTCTGAGCGATGACACAGATATTCCTTATGGTCTTTTAGTGTGGTCTACTGGGGTTGGTCCCTCACCATTTGTGAAGTCCCTGGAAGTACCTAAAGCACCAGGTGGAAGGTATGCATTCATTCAGCACTAAAAAAATTATCCATGCCACTTTCTTTCACTAAGTTGTGCAGCTATAAACTTTATCGTTTTAGACTTGGATACACTTTTAGATGGAAATTTTTAGAAGGTTTGATATTAATGCAGGGATTAAATTGTTTTGGCTTTCCTTTCATTCTTGTACTCCAGAATTTTATTCGTTTGAGGGATGATTGCTTTTTTTTTTACATCATATTTCTGTACCACTTGGCTTCATGGGGAAGATCGGCCCCTATTGTATACAACAGTGCCTGTGCGCTTTGACTCTTACTTATATGCAATTGTTTGCTATATTTCATACTTTCCTGAAACAATCTTCCTTTTAACTTTGACCTGTGCCGTATTTTATCATCCAAACTGCTTTTACGTGGTAACTAGACATCATGCTACTGTAGGATTGGGATTGATGACTGGCTGCGAGTCCCTTCTGTGCCGGATGTATTTGCCATTGGTGACTGCAGTGGCTTTCTTGAAAGTACAGGCAAGCCGGTTCTTCCCGCCCTGGCCCAAGTGAGCTATTGGATACTTCAAATCTGCTTTTTCTTTTTCCTTTTTTTTACCTCAAAATATTTTTACACTCGATTATACCACTCATTGTTTTTCTGTTTGATACTGTTCTATTTGCATTTTAAGATTTAAGTATATATGCTGAAAGATCATGAAGTCCTCTATAAGACAACAACATTGCTCTATATCATTCATCCTTCCGCATGAAGCCAAAAGTATCATTGATTAAATATTCAACAAGTTTTACCTCTTCAGCAGTTGACTATGCTGAGAACATTTTCTGTTAGGTGGCAGAGCGGCAGGGAAAATATCTATCCAAGTTGTTAAATAATATGGGCAAATCTGGTGGAGGACGTGCCAATGCTGCAAAAGAACTTGACCTGGGGAAATCATTTGTTTATAGGCATTTGGGGAGCATGGCTACCATTGGGAGATACAAGGCACTCGTGGACCTTAGGCAGAGCAAGGTTAATTTTCACATACTTCCGTCAAATTTCTTTAGCTACCTAAAACCGTTAAGAGTTGACCTGGTTATAAATCTTCCTGCCCAGGAAGCAAAAGGTCTATCGATGGCAGGATTTCCGAGCTGGTTTGTTTGGCGCTCAGCATATCTTACCAGGGTCATTAGCTGGAGAAACAGGTTTTATGTGGCAGTCAATTGGTTGACAACGTTTGTGTTTGGTCGCGATATTAGCCGCATATAGACACAAAAACAGGTGACCTGTTGAGAAGAATTGCTCATTCTCCACGGCAGTAAATGTATACAATCTATTTCGTTCTGTTATTAGTTTGTGTGATTTGGTACATGGTTGTTCCATATCATCTAAACATCAGGTGTGCATGTTCTTGTAGCATTCGTTGACTCCAGTTTCGATTGTCATCACGGCGGATTTGCGGTCAGGGTGCATTCGGTTGCAATTCCACGTTTTTACAAATTCATGGGCGAAAAAATGGTGATAATGACATGATATGTATCATAAATTATTACATATATTTCTGCAGTTGTTTGGTACGTATAGGTTATTGATTCTATTAACGTTATAGATATTGGTTATGGTCGATAAATTCATTTGCCAAACTTCTTATTTTCCTTTTCCCTATGTGTGATTTGTACATTTTCGGACAGATCCAAGAATTTAATCAACGGACAATTTTACTAATTTTGCAGGGTAAATATTACCAATAAAATCTATATAGGTAGGTAATTTGATTCGTCACGCTTCATGTGATTGTTTTGTAAAGGGCTTTCACCAAAAGAAGAGGAATGGAGGGTGACAAGTAAGACGAGACAGTTTGAAATTATTTACGAAAAATGTGTGGAACATCCGTCCGATGTACGTAAGGTTAGAAGGAAGATGGAGCAGTGATGTTCATATTCAAGGAACATGATCCAAAACTTGTGCTTTCGAATCATATATGACTCATCAAAGATGGGGACCAAAACAAAAGTCTGCCACACAAATATGTCCATCCATGCATTATAAGAATGTCTTCTTTACACTCATTGTCTGTATCTCTTTTGATAAAACATTCAATTTATGATGTGTGTTCAATTTTAATAAGTTGCAGAGGAATTGAATTACCAGGAGATAAGTTGTTAGGAAAAAAGATTGCATTGTTGAAGATGATCGAAACATGATATTTAGATCTGAGTTTTGATGTAAAACTATAGCTTTTCGTAATTAATATTCATCTCTCTTATTAAATATACATAGTTATCAACAAATTATAATAAATTCGTTGGTCACCATAACATTCGTGAGCGTACGTAGTAGCAACTTCTTATACAAATTTCAATTTTCAAGAACAAATATTCATGCATTAATTAAGATTCTTGTGTTCATAGCTATCTTTTGGGTTGAATTCATTTCAATTTTAACCGTAGAAAAAATAATTATAGCTTTATGCATTACCTTCTCTCTCAAGTTTTTATAATTATAAAAAGATGCAGGAAATCAATTATAACTTGTGAATAAAGTTATTATTATACGACAAATAATTAACTTTTGAAAATACACCTTCAAATATGCTAAGAACAAAAAACTGAAATCTTCAATAAACAAAATTATTTAGAGTAGAGGATTTGAAATGGAGATAAATAGGTGGTGCACTCCTCGAAGTCGAGCCCAAAATCAAACGTCACACAAGACCGTTTGAGTCTCATGCTTTTCTCAGTATGTTCTCTTGTTGTTGTGACAATGCATGAGATGTTATCCGTGTGAATCAAATATAATTTGGTTCATCGAGAGTTATGTGGAGAAGATATAGAGACCGGGCAGTTGTCGACGTTGACATTTGGTGTCACTAATTGATCGAGGAGAAGTTGAATACCACGAAGGTTGACTTTGCATCAGTAATTTACTCAAAAATTAAAACTACGTACTTTGTCATCTAAATGTTATGAAGACCAGGTAATACGCCTACTTCCTTCTTCTTTCCGTGTTTTATCTTCTACTGTGGCTCAACTTCTTGATCAATTCTCCAGTATAAATTAAACAAACAGTTTTCATGATTAAATATATCTATACACAGGGGGATATATAGGGGTTGACGCACAGGAGCAATATTGCGGAAATGGAGGAGATCAAGCAGCCGGAATATTGGCAAGGTGTTTGGAAGCGGCTGGTGGTCGTAGGCGGCGGCGTAGCAGGTTCTCTTGTTGCTAAATCCCTTCAGTTTCACGCAGATGTCACCCTCATTGATCCGTAAGCATCTGGGACAAACTTGTTTCCCCGTTTTCTTCGTATTTGAATTATCCGAGGTCTTTTATCTTTGCTTCAAGCCATCTCTGAATTCGATTTGAATATTAAAGGAGTTGAGAAAATCAGAGCCTTTCTTACTCAATATGAGTCTTGCTCTGGGCAGTTGATTAGTGAAGCTTAGAGTTCGTTCCTTGCCTATTAAATGCCCAGCCACTCGCGTGGTCGTGGCCTGTTGTCGGAATTCAATTGTTGCAGTATTTGGTATCCAGGCCTTTTTTAATTGCACTACTCTTTCTATAATCGGATATCCCATTATCAGGAAATCACTACAAGAAAAATCAGTTTTAACAACACATCAAAGACAACGGTTATTATTAAAACCGTCGTCTTTTTACTTTTAACAATGATTATAACAAAAATCGTTGTCATAACCTAAAAAAATCCGCTCAAAGACAACAGTTTCTTTAAAACCGTTGTCTTTGATATATCTACGACAACGGATTTTAAAAACCGTTGTCTTGAGCGTTCTTTTTTTGGGCTACGAAAAACCGTTGTCTATAAGCGTTTTTTTTTGCTACGACAACGGTTTTTAAACTGTTGTCTATTAGCGTTTTTCTTCAAGCTACGACAACGGTTTGTAAAAACCTGTTGTCTTTCAATTGATTTTTCTATAAATTTGTTGTCAATATTACATTTTGCGACCGTTTAAGTTAAATCTGTCGCTAAAATTAGCAACGGTTATACTGTACCGTCACTAATTTAAATCTTGCGACGGTTAAAGTACAACCGTCGCAAAATTTAGCGACGGTTTTACAAGAACTGTCGCTAAAAAAAGCCGTCGCTAATTTTAGCGACAGTTTTGGTAATACCGTCGCTGATCTATAATTAGCGACGGTTTATACTTAACCGTCGCTATATTTAACGACGGTTGTTAATAACCGTTGCTAAATATAGCGACAGTTCATGTAAAAGCATCGCTAATTTTAAATCGGCGACAGTTAGAAAAATAACCATCGCTATTTGCGACGGTTAAAGTCAAAACTGTCGCAAACTGTCTATAAATATCCCCATCATCGGTCCATTTTCTACCATACCACTTCACAACACTTAAAATTTTTCTCCCTTACACAATTTTAGTTTCGATTTTCTCTTTAAATTAGTTTAATAAATTTTTAAAATCAAGAATATAGTATTTTCGACGGTAAATCAAGAATATAATTTGCATATTAGATTGTGAGTTTTTTTGTATATTTATTAAAATATTAAAAGTGAAATTTTTTTTATTTTACTGATTAAATTAGCGACGGAAAGCATACAAAACCGTCGCTAAAATTAGCGACGAAGTTTATAAAACACCGTCGCTAAATGTACCGACGGTGTATTAAACCGTCGATGTTTAGCGACCGTTTAAATTACGACCGTCGCTAATTTTAGCGACGGTTAACGATGATGTCCGTCGCGAATTAATTTGCGACGGTTTTTTAATTGTAACTACCACATCACTCCAAAACCGTTGTCTTTTAGCGAATGCTTTAACCACAGGACCTTTAACAACGGTTTTATATACCTACGACAAAGGTTTTTCACCGTCGTCTTTAGACGTCTACAACAACGGTTTTTCACCGCTGTCTTTGAGCACACCCTTTAACCACAGGGCTTCTAACAACGGTTTTATTTGACCTACGACAACGATTTTTAACCGTTGTTTTTTGCCTTTTTTTTAGTAATGACGATCTGCGGTTAAATTTTAGGAGCAAATCTGTATCAAAGAATATTTGGTTCTTTTGCTAGAATATTGGATTATGGGTGAATGAGTTTTTACCAAATCATGCTGCTATGCAAAAGCTGCTGTTGATAGATTCCTACAAATTTTAAGTCCATTTCTCCTTTAAGCTTGAATCTGTTTCTGGGTTGTTTCGGTTTTATTGTATATCGAGAAACATAGATATCACAAATACAAACATAATACATTGCACGCATATTTCTAGTTCTTGGTTCCTCCTAACCATCCAAAAATGTGTGTGTGTGTGCATGCAGTGTGTATTCACGGCTCTATGCTTTTCTGTGATTAGTATATAAATATTTCTTCCTAAAATATGCAAATAAACTGTTCCATTAAATAGGAAGGATTATTTCGAGATCCCTTGGGCGAGCTTAAGGTCAATGGTGGAGCCATCTTTTGCCGAAAGATCAGTTATATATCACAGAGATTATCTCACCAATGGGCGCGTCATTGTTTCCAAAGCCATAAACATTTTGAACTCTCAAGTATTGACCGCAGATGGCCGTCTCATTGCCTATGATTACCTTGTCATAGCCACTGGACACGACGCTCGCATGCCACAAACACGATCGGAAAGACTGCAACAATACAAATCAGGTACCACAACCTACATTACACTCAGCGATTGAAATATGGTGTTCAGGTTGATAGAAATTTTAGGATATTTGAGTTTCAACGGTTGCCATCAATTATAATGTTTGTCACAAAACAATATTTAGGCCAAGAAATGGTTTCTTTAAATTTTTTATCTATGTTAGAAAATGAAGAAATAAAGGCTTCTAGTTCAATTCTGGTCGTGGGAGGTGGCCCAACGGGAGTCGAACTAGCTTCAGAAATCGCTGTAGATTTCCCAGAGAAAAGGGTTATCTTGGTTCATAATGGATCTCGGTTGCTCGAGTTCATCGGCCCGAAAGCTGCCAGCAAGACATTAGAGTGGCTCAAGTCGAAGAAAGTAGAAGTGAAACTGCAACAATCAATTGATTTAAACAACATTTCGGTGGGAAGCAAGACTTACAAGACTTCGAGTGGAGAAACTATCAAAGCGGACTGTGTACTTCTGTGCACGGGTAAGCAGCCCGGTTCAGCCTGGCTGAGTGAGACTATGTTGAAGGGGAGTATTGATGGATTAGGACGATTGAAGGTTGATGAGAATTTGAGAGTGAAAGGGTGCAAGAATATATTCGCAATCGGGGATATCACAGACATTAAGGTGAGTACTCTTTGATTTCCTTCTTGTTTTGAGGGTGAGAGTTTCTTCATGATCATTATGCTGCATATATGAATCGTTAACCTCCGAAAACTATTAAGAGCGTGAAGAACTTCCTATCCCTCTTATCTGATCATACCCTATCTTGCTTTCCAGGAACTGAAGCAAGGTTACTTGGGAAAGAAACATGCTCTAATTGTATCAAAAAATTTGAAACTCTTGCTCACAGGTGGAAAAGAAAGCAAGATGTTGGCCTACAAGCCGAACTCGGTTAAGGTTATTGTTTCACTGGGAAGAAATGATGCAGTGGCACAGCATCCATTGACAACCTTAATTGGAGTCGTTCCAGGTTTGATCAAATCCAAAGATTTGTACGTGGGAAATACAAGGAAGCAGTTGGGTCTCGACCCCCGGCAGGTCAACTAATGAGTGCTTTCATTCATATTTTTTTAAATATAATTTCTGGCTACTGATCCGTATTTTCTTAATGATCATTCGTTGCATTGTGTTATATATGTGAATTATCGTGAGTTGCTACGGGGACGTTTCCATTTTTTCATGGGATCATATGTCCAAATCTGTATAATTGCGATTTCCATCAGTCAAAATATGCATATGTTATTGTTTGGAAACATTTAACTCAAGTCGGTATTTTGTTTTTTAAACTCGAATCGGTTTTCTAATAGACCCGTTTGTAGTAAAAAAACCGAAATTTGATCTATCTCACGTTACCCTCTGACTCTCTAGCTTCTATGAGTCGATGGTGATATGATGTCGTTTGTAATTCTTTTAAAAAAATTATAGATATTTCTTAAATTTATGAATTATTTAAAATAAATATTTCTTGCTTACGAAATAACTAATTTTAGAAATATATATATA
>NC_133306.1:25176874-25186579 GCF_012295235.1 Primulina huaijiensis
TATATATATAATATGTGGATAAGTGGATATACTTATGTCACTAGCTAATTTAAAAGATAGTACGTGGAAGTGAAGAATTTTGATATATCTATATATACATATAAATAAAATACGTGATGCGATATTAAATTTCTGATCTATGCTCAGATTTCAGTCGTTCCAAGGAGAGGTAAAAGATGGATTCAAAAATAATTTTTTTAAAAAAATTTATTGATTTATAAAAATAAAACTTATTTGAATAATATAAACATGAATACACGTAAAAACAGTAAAAGGGTAATTATTTAATTTTATATTCGAGAGATGCTAACAAATAAAATAATATATACATTGAACAATGGCAAAAGGTCAAAAAACACGTACATATACATGTGTGTGTGTGTGTGTGTGTGTGTGTGTGTGTATACATGAAGCCTTGAGAGAGTACTGTCTCAGTTTCCGTTATCATGAAGAAGAAGATTCCCTCGTTGCAGTCATTTCTTGATCTTGATGAATTTTTTCTCCTGGAGATTTTATTTACATGAAACACCGAATCTGCACGACTGCACCTGGTGTCGGGGCATTTTCAGGAATGGAGAGATTTTGAGGTTAGTACACTGCGTCGGATTTTATCAATAATGGCAATCTTAGCTACGCAGTAATCATGATTATATTTATATATTCGATAAAAATTGGAAAAAAATGTTTAAAAGTTTATCCTATAAATTGGATTAATTTGATTTAATTTTAGTCTGTCAATGACTTGTTTTTTTTCCCACTTAATAGTCCATTTTTTTCGCTTTTTACTGTCTGATGTATTAATAAAATTAAATTTTGATCTAAGAAAATGACCAAATTCTATATGCAGGCCAACTCACACAACGATTTCGAAATATCATGCAAAAATATGTTGATCCCGAAAATGTAAAAATATTTTATATGATACATATAATATAGCTAGAGACAGTGGCGGAGCCAGGAATCTGGCACTACTCGGGCTAGAATTTTAATGTCTAACATCCTTTAATATTTTAAATTGATCTATCCGGGCTAATATCAAATTTATCAAAAATTATACAAAAATTTACATAAAAATTTTTTTAAAAAAATTTGTACCACCCGGGCTAAAGCGGGGGTACTGAGGGCTGTACCTCCGCCCCTGGCTAGAGACACACACACACTGTGTATTAAACACACAACTAGGATAACATTAATTAGAAAAAAAAGGAAAAAGATTTGATGGAGAAACAGAAAGGATTGATTTATGCATATATCATATCCCAGCCACCTACAGAATACAGGAGGATAGCTTTAACTACAATCCATGTATGGCTTGCAAAAGCTAATGTGGGAGGACCACTTGGTGCATATTCGAATCAATGATGAGTTTCTCAGCGTTTCTATATCAATTTGGATAATTAACCATTTTCATAGGTTGAAGATTGAAAGGAAATAGTTCATGAATGACGTACATGAACCTATCATACAGTCGCGTTTTGAGACATGCATGGGTTATGGGTCGTGACACTGATTTTATCGGTTAAATATTTATAAATGCGCTTTCTTAATTTAATCTTCACGTAAAAGCTTCTTGGCTAAATCTTTTATGTGCTCATCAATATTTTAATGTAACAGCTATTGTTAAAAAATATAGCCACATCTTTGATGTTAATCAGTAGATCATCATATTCATATATGCTTGGGTTTAGGGGCAATGGTAAAGGATGTGTTGACATTGGTGAAGTTTACCCATGTATGTGTATATATATAAACAATATCTTCATTTTGATAGAACGTAGAGTGACGTCATGCTGTCACAATCACCTGAGACGGCGCCGTCACGAACCCATCCAGCTCGAATACCAACCAGCTTGCTTACGAGTGTAATTTGCCAAAAAGATTTTCGTCCATGGTTTTCTTTCTTTCTTTTTTTTCTGTTACGTATTTATGGCATTTACACACTGTGTCATATCATATAAATGTAGTGCGTGACCCCCCGAGAAATGGCTGCATCAGTAATCATTCTCCAAAGAACCCAAAACCAAAATTTTTTTCCTATAAATTCTCCCTACGCTTCAAAAGTTCATCAATGTTAACCTTGACATTTGTTCAACATTTTCGTATATTGGAAACACTTCTGTGTTTGTTCACTGAAATGGAGCCAATGCCCGCTAAATCTAACTTATCCAAGTACACTATACTTCTCTGCGTGGTGCTAACCTTTATCCTAATGAGTGTTAAAGAATCTGCAGCTGGTTTGCACTACAGCAATCTCTTTGAACTTTTCGTTCAATGTTTCTAATTATAGTAATATATATTAAGAATCTGTATCGTTCAAGACTTACAATTCTAGTTTTATGCATGCAGAGCCTAGCACGAAGATAGGCTTACTGTTTCTGCATCGCAAGGTTTTTATATGTATCTTCTGCCAAATATATGCATGTTTACTTTCAAGATACTATATTTTCTTAACAAAGCAACCTCTGTGATTCTTGGTTTTTGACCTAAATAAATATACATGTGGACAGGTTTATTTGGAGAGAAAGAAGACAGGCTTTAATATTAGTGGGATGCCTGAATCTGGTAGCTATGGGAATCACGAAACGCCTGAGGAGTGGGAACTTAGGAGGGTTCCGGCGGGTCCGAACCCGTTGCACCATAATGGGCGAGACCCGACGAAGCCACGAACTCCATGAAAAGGGTGAAACCTTGTCCAAGAATTGCCGATGTCTGCTTTTTTGGATCTGAAAACGATCAATTATGGAAATATAGATAGGTTTTTTGCACCACTTTTGTTAAGTCAAGCAAGGACTGGAAAGGTTTTTTTTTTGTACGTGGGAAATTATATTAATGATTATAAGTAATATGTTTCGTAATTATATCTGCATATACATATAATTTTACGTATGTAAGCTTGTGGTTACAAGAATGTATGAAATATCTCGATTCTATATTATTATCTTAGTGTAAATCGGGGATTTCGAGTTATTAGTTTGGTGTCATGGAATGTGCAAGAATTTATCATGTCATTTGTAATCTAAAAAAATGAAAAATACATTATATGATACCATTAAATCACAAAAAATCGTTCGTTTAAATAATTAATGATCTCATAAAATTATTTTTAAAAAATTTCTTAATTTTTATATGATTTGTTAATTTTACATGAATACTGCTAGTACCAGAAAATTTGATATGACTTAACAGATTTTTGTGCATGGATCTTTCCCTCTTAAGTTTTGTTCCTTATTTTGAAAATGATGGAAGTTTTGTCAACTATTTAAACAAAGGGGAAACCCATACTTAAACTCAAAACTTCGAAAATAAAATACAAGATAACCAACTTTGAAGAACAAAAATGACTTGTATTTGGTTAGATTAACCAGCTCTATATATTATATATATCTGAAACTTCGATATGACGTCCGATTGCAAGGACTATAAAATTTAAATGGAATGTTTAGAATTTTGAAACCAACGTCAAGACTTCAATCCGTTGTGTAGGCTTTGAATCTCTCGGATATTGAAACTTAGTCAGTGGCCTAAACATCACAACTGGAATTCATATATTGTGCATAACATCCCGGATGGCGGACTACTGAGTCCGAGACTTCAGGGCGGAAAGCAACCCACGTAACTTCAGGGTTGAATCGCCAACATTATGCCTAACGTCTTGAACAGCTTGGCAGGGTCTCAGTTTAAGAAGTCAACTGCTCTACCAATAAAGTAACTCATCGTGCCTAAGCTATTAACATGCATGCCTGGAGTCCATGCTGTTTTCAGTTTGTGTTCAGTAAGAAGTCACAAATGAGGCACAAGACATACAGAGGTAAGTGAGGGAGTGGGGGGGGGTGTGAAATAATCTGACAATAAAAATCCAAAAAAGTCCTCAGAATAAACATAAAATGAACTACCAGTTTCCCCATATTATCCCTTTCATCATCATTACTGTACATTAGAAAAACTAAGAACATCGCTGCCCAAATATATTAACAAAACATTTCCTTTTAACCGGCCTTCTCTTCCATGATCGAACCCCGAACTATTATGGATCACAAGTCCATTCCAGCTTCAAAGAAAACATTGGCACTATTGCAACCGGTGGTGTGACTTCAGAAGAAATGTTAGTCATGGCGAGACAAGGTTGCTAGCTCTTAACATCTACAAACTGAATGTCTGGTGATTTTGAATGGATCAGTGCAAGTTATGGGATACACCAGTCACTGGAAGAGACGCAGCATGGTGAATTTGTTCAGCAATTGTTTTATCGCAGCTGATGTCATTGGCTTGCGGAATGCAGCTTTTCGAACTTTGCTCCAGAAGGTGGACTAATGAGAGAAAGATTTCCATCCTCGTAACATCTCTATTGGCCTGGCAAAACAAGTGCAAATTAAAGTTTAATTTATTTGAGAGTTCCCATGTTATAGATTGTTCATGCTCCAAAAACTATTGTCGGTAGTGATTTCGTAATCAAGAACTTTAAACCTACAAGATCTTCTACGCCATTTTTCTATCATTACGCCACATAGATAGCCTCCTCAACAATCACAATTTAAAACTGTTGAGAATCAAACACGTGAAGTTAACTTTGATATCATCAGTAGAAATATGTGTTTGGTGCTATACCATTAATCATAGCTCTTGATCCAGCTAGAGGCAATTCAACCAAATATATAACGTATGAAGGAAAGGTAACGAGAAAATGCCACTACCTCTACAGCAAAGCGTGCCCATATCTTGCCATTCCGAGTTTCCATAACCCCTTTTAATATGGTTAACCCCAGGCCTCTAATTATGTCGGCTATTTCTAGAAAGAAACCTCTTTCTTCACAGAGCATCTGTCACAGGATCCAAGGGAAAAAAACAAAGATACTTTATGATTGTAATAACCGATAAGTTTTACTAAAACTCTGTAACTAGGGGTCAGATTATGGTTCAACGACCAGTGATTTGAAAATTTGCTAGAATTACCTCCACAAGCATTTGACGGGGTTGATTCAGATCTTCAACTATGAGAGGACAGACCATAGATTGTGAGCCTACTTCATAGGCCCATGTTGCTCCCCCTTCGAAGTTATTTTTCAACAGCAAACTGCCATCTTTGTCAATAATCTGCAACTTAAACAAAGGAAAAATTAGAATTTAGCACTTTTTCAAACCATAAGATGCAACACCAATTTTGCCGTGCAATTTTATCAGTCAGGGACATGAACGACCATGCCAAGGAGTTTATGCCATTAACTATACTGATACGTTAATACAATTTAAAATGTTATTACACACCTTGGGCTCTCCAGTTTGCTTTAGCTTATCAGCATGCTTTGTAACACTCTGTAAGAAAAGCATGTGTTTGATTGTGCGTTCCAAAAGAGAATCCATGCTACACTGTTAAACGAAATATGAAAAATAAGCACCGAATAATCACTATAAAAAGAAATGTAAAATTAGGAGCCTCGAGCAGGAAGTATCATCACCTTTGCACCATTTGGCACAATTTGCCTCAACTCCTTGAAACGATCTTGGATCATTTGCCGATCTTTTGGCCTAGGTCTTGGATTTTCTCCAGGTCTAAGCCTCTTGCGATTTGGTTTAGTCGTTTCATCAGGTTTCTTGGAGCATCCAGTAGACACGCTACTATTTGGGTTCATGTCATGACCCATTTCAATCAATGAACTTATTTGTGATCCGTAAACAGAACTAATCTGAGAATAGGTTCCTGAATCTTCCTTGGAACAAGCATTTCTCAAAGAACAAGGCCTCATCGTTCCTGCCTTTGCAATGTATTTCTGAACACCAAGTAACTCTCCCTTCATCTGGTTAGAAACCCCGCACTGACTATATGAAAATCCAGTGCTGGGTCGCGAGGAGCTGCGTGCATTGGTCAACGTTGTCCCGCGAGAAACTTTGTCATCCAGTATTGGCTTTACAGCGGAGTGAACGTTAGAGACTACTGCATCCAAGAGATGGTCAGGGCCAGAGGAGAAAATCCCATTATCCAAGTTTCCTTGGCTGGCAGCATATATTTCCGAAGACACCAGACTCTTCTTAGAAGGAATATTCTTATTTGAATCATGCGTGTTCGTGGGTGATTTACAACTCTTCCAGCGACTGCTAAACATCTTATTCTTAAAATCTGATCCCAAAATATCGAATAGATCATCTCCAGACTCAGATTGAATGTACGATTCATCGTACTTGGTATCACTCACTGTATGACTCTGATCTTCCGATTTATGTTTTTTGTCGTCTTCAACTAAACTAGAAATTGGCTGTGTAACCATATTTCGATTTTTGTTGTGCTGGGATGGAGAAATGTCATGAGTTTGAGTTATGTTGAATTCTTCATTAGACGTATACAAGTCATTTTCATTTTCCACCAACGTTTTGTCCGTGAGATTGTATCGGATACAAGAGCTATTACCTAGCAAGGAATTTGTCCTCAAATGGTCAGGGGAATCGGAGAAAGAGACCTCTCTTTTCAGCAAATTCACATTGTTAATCCCAACAGAATCTGAACTCTTGGAAGTAATCCGTTCATTAACCGTCCTGCTCGCATTTAAGAAAGAGTCTATCCTTGACAATGTTTCCACATTACAGGGCATGGACACGCCTTCATTGGAACAAGAAGCCAAGATAGAAGTTTTTCTCAGAGTAGGCAAAGAAACGCCACAGAGGCTATTTAAAGGGCCTTGACAGCCACTATCCGATTGTTCAATGCAACTTATACTGCCACGATTCAACAAGCATGTGCTAGATGGGAAATCAACAGTGGACCTTGGGACGTAGAGAGGAGTATGCCGTTTCCTCCATATTTCCGAATTTGAGGCTATAACTTCAGCTTTTAACATAGGAGCAATCGTTGCTATATGATCGTAATCGTGGGGTTTCATACGACTCGGACTCGAGTTAAAAGATTGAAATGCTGCAACAGTAGTTTGCGAGTCATTTCGAATTTCTGTAGTAAATGAATCAGATGCTTGAGTGTCAAGAAGTGAGGTTTGAAATGAGCTTTCAACATGGTTAAGACCGTCGGCGATGAGTGAAGAAGCACATATCTTACTGAAGTCAAGAGACGAGTCCACAGGAGCGGAGCTTCCATGACATACTGGAACCCCAAATCTTCGAGCAGACTCTTTTGACATATAATTATCAGATAGAAAGACACCAGGTACCTCTCCCAGTTGAAATACTAATGTTGTCACATCATGTACGAATCCCAAGTTCTCTTCCATCTGAGACGGAAACACTTTAATTATGGATGAAACTATAGTAGCATAAATGTGTTGAAGGATGCTATGTTCTGTCATCTGAATATTGGCTCGTTTAAGTTCTATGGAAATATTGAAAAGGGACATACCGTCAAGTATGAACCAAATTGAACAACACCATGAGGAATAACAGGAATAACTGCAACCGTCTGTTTAATGAAGAAATAGCATTAGTTTAACACCAAAAGTATAGTTACATGAAACTGAAATAACCAAAAAAAATTTGATCTTTATACCTTCATGCCAGCTGAAAATTGTTGGTGTACCTCATTTAGAACCTATAAAACCAACAAAAGACTAAAAGTCAGCAAGCAAACACTCAGAATCATTTCATAAGGATTGGAAATCTCATAAAGTATCGCATATTCATGATTTCTCCAGCAATCTATTTCATACCTCTGGCGGATGGGCTGCTCCACAAAAAAATTCAGAAAGTGCCCATTGATGGTTACCGGTGAAAGCAACTTTTCCAACTAATCTGAGAAACAAAATCAGAAAAACACTAAATTATATTTAATGAATTTCAATACAATGTGTGGTTGAGATTAAATTGCTTTACCCTTCTCCCACAATATAAACTTGATTTTCCATCATCATCTTGTTTATAAGCAAAGACACTTTCTCTCCAGCATGATTTTGGGGCTGGAAGTTGCTGGTGGGGGTCGCAACCCATGAAGCATCGAAATCTTGAGGTGTCGAATAAGAGTTCGGATCGTAATAACATTCTTCCCATACTAAAAGGCTGCCAATTCAAATTTCAGCTCAACATTAACAAACTCTCTATTATAATACTTCACACAGAATCCATTTGAATTCATTGAGAAAAGTTCAAAAAATGGAAAAAAAAATCAAAAGAAACAAGAAATTGTTGCAGACAAAAAGAGTAAGAACACAAAGATGCAAACAAGGACATATTCAGAAATGAACAAATTCTCGAACAGGAAATCATGACAGTTGAAAAGGTTTCATAAGATCAAAACAATCTGTTTTTCCCTCCCACTAAGATTCTCCGGAACAAATTGATTGAGCCAACCACAAAAATCCAAAATTAAAAAAGGAAAGTTACTAGATCACGAAAAGGAAAAAACGACAAGCATATCCAATAAATCTGCAGCACGTCAAATCATGTTATGGTTACCTATAATTACACACTGATCAACAAAAATATTTGAGGATGATTTTTGGGGTTAAATTTGGCTTATTGTTTAAAATGAACCGGAGTTTATCTTTCATTCTCTTGTTTGCTCGCCGTTATCAATGCTCAACGCGAAATTTCAAGATAAAAAGAGAATGATTGCACGCAAATTAATCAAAAACAATTTCGAAAAGGTACACAACATACTATAATATTTTATCAAAAATCCCAAAAACTGAACAAAAACAAAAATAAAAATTAAAGCGTCCACTTGAAGCAGAAAGGAATATAATCAGCAACAAATATACAATATTGAAATCCAACTTCCAAGAAAAGAAAAGGAACAAGAAACCACAGAGGTTGGAACTTTCTTTTTTTTACTTTAAATCCGGGAAACTAGTGGGAAAAGCTGTGATTTTTAGCAAACTTACTTGGGATTTCGGTATCCAATCTTCCAGAAAACAGCATAAGACCACTGGTTCAGTCCACAAAGAGTCTTCAAAGCCTCTTTCAACAGGTACCCCATTTCTTTCAACTACTTAACGGAGCAGTAACAGTGCCAACAAATGCACCAATGAACCGAAGAATGTGAATATTCTCGAATATAAATATAAAAAAGCAGCAACCAGATATTCAGTTCAAAGCTTAGAGAACAATGGAATAAAGTATTATTCCTCCTAGAAGGAACCCCGTTCCTCTTTTCCTTCTTTTCTTTCGCCTCAAAATATAAAATGGGTCGCAGGCGTAGACTAACTAACTACCTCTGCAAGACGCACGCCCCGCCTGTTTTGTTCTCAAACCTCCGCTCCTCTTCCTCTCCGGACCCAAATCCCCTGTTAGCTTCCTCTTGCAATCCATTATCCGGAGAACCAAAAAAAAAAGAACAAAAGAGAAGTAAAATGAAGCTGAGAAAAGCCCCACAGCACGTAGAAGTATTCTACACTATCCCACAAGCTTTAAGCTCGCAGTTAACCACAAGAATCACTTTCTCCATCCTCAAACGTGAATATCCCGGATAAAATTGCAGGTGTGGGGATAAAGATCAAAGCTTTAAGTGGTTTGGAGATGAAACAATTCGTGGGACTCGAATCTGTTCATGTGTTTCCGAAGTTTCTTTCTGCGGGTAAATATGAATGAATGATGCTCTCTGTACCTCCTTCCTCTTTTTGTTACACCACTTGACAACAGAGGAAGATGATGGGATTCGATGGGTGGGGAAGTGTGCTAAAATGCGCTATGATGATTAATCAATGAGAGCTGGGTCATGGAAACGGGCCTAGACTTTCGGTGGAATTGCAATTCGTGCCACTCATCTTTTTTTTT